>NW_021620421.1:1152175-1173717 GCF_004785775.1 Grammomys surdaster | reverse complement strand
GAAGAGGAGGAGGAGGAGGAGGAGGAGGAGGAGGAGGAGGAGGAGGAGGAGGAGGAAAACAACTATGCCTAGAAGCAGCCCGGCTTCATTTTCCCTGTATCCTGTCGGTGAAATGGTTACAGGCCATATTTGAAGAGACACAGGCCTCCCCCTTTTAATGAAAGAGATGTTAAACAATTTACAACCATCTCTAAATTTTTGGAGCAGGACAGATGAGTTCAGCAAAGGCAAGATTCACCCAGCCTAGAAACAAATAGAGCCTCCAGACAGCTGTAACTATAAGCGATAACTATGGTGGTTATTTTGTGTTGTTCTAAGTTACTTCTTAGTTTTTGGGATAATTTGTTCTGCAGCAATAGATTACAAATCCATACTCTTTTTTTTTTTTTCAAAGCTGTCCCTCTGTCAAGGACTGAGCCTATGATGTATTTCCTGAAGGGAACCTGAAGTTAGAGAAGCCTCCTCTGAAACAACCCTGCCTCTTGTATTCCTTCGACAAACGTTTTTAAAAGTTCCTTCCCTTTGCTATGTGTTAAGCAAAATGCTGAGACTGAAAGAGAAGTAAAAACAGCCAGGGTTCCCCAAAATAAAAGGAGTCTCTAAGAATGCCTCTCTTCCTGGTCCTGTCTTGGAAGGTTTGCCCCAAGGCAGATACTGCCAGATGACATGGGCTTGTGACCTTTGACTACTCTCAGCGCTGTCCCAAAGCCATCCTGCCTCCTATTCCTCATTCTCTGGCTTCTGACCCCTGGGTTCATTTCCTGTTCTCAACTTTCATTTCAGTCCAAGTCTTAGACCTATCTTCCAGACTACTGCTTTCCCTCATAAGCTGCGTTCCCCTTCACGCCCAAGTTTCACACCCAACCCAGGTATTAATTGAGCCATTCCTACTCATCAGCTCTAAAAGCCAGGACCGGAAGTTCATGTTGCAAACCCGGAAGTTATTCGGACTTGTTCCTTCCCTCTACAGGCCCTTTCCTCCTCAGCTGATCTTTGAGAATCATCCCAGACCGGGAGCCATTGTCCCCAGCCAGCGAGGCGCATCTCAGACGCACCATCTCCTCAGGCTCTTTTCCTGCTCTGTCTGGATTGGGCTCATTTACTAAAAATTAGTTGGGAATGAAAAAAGCCCCTAGTTTATTAGCGTGCTATTATTCCCTCCCGCCATCCCCCTGCAGCATGATGGATTGCCTGGTGAGGGGACGCAGCCCCAGCCGGGGAGCGAGCAAGCTCTGCTCGGTCCCCAGCGCAGACAGATGGGGAGGCCGAGTCCTGACCATGATTGATTAGCTCCGCAAAGCCTGTTGAGCGGAGTTCCATCAAGATTGATGCTTTCTCCTCATAACAGCATTTCCAAAAAGTTTCTATTACATTTTGATTATGTTTATAGAATCTCGCTGGTCCGGGGGAAGATGCAATCTCGTTCCTTCCCAGTGTGTGTCTGCGTGGGCCGCCACAGTTCCTCGCCTAGTCCAGCCAGCTTGGCCTCTTCACAGTGACCTTCGCTTGCTGGGCAGCAGAGCACACACCCCCCACGCCCCATGGCTTCCTGAGAATAAGTTAGAGGGAACTGATGGCTACTCTCCTGATGCCTAATGCCCAGCATGGCAGCTCTGGTTTTAAAGAGCCAAAGGTCTAGAAGGTTCTATGGCCTAGGCCTGAAGATAGAAGAAATCTCCAGAGGAATTCCCCAAGATCTGCAGGTGGTGAAGAAAGAAACTGCGTGGGCCTCATTTCTCTACCTGATTCCCAAGGACACGGCAAGGCCATGTCAAATGTAATAAGCATGATAAAATACATGTTTAAATATTTATATGAGTGTGTGTGTGTGTGTGTTCATCTTATCCCACAAGGGATTTTAGTGATGCTCAGAGCATGGTGAAGAATGAATAAGGGAGAAGAATTAGGAACAGAGAAATGCAAATTAGGGGAGAATGTCAAGACCAAAAGGGGGAAATGAATATATATATCTCATCTAAGCTGCTATGTGGTCTTTATGGTTAGACCTTTAATTTGGTCTGAGTTTCCTGACAGTCGAAGTGAAAAAGTAAATAAAATCAACTGTTTTAGTTTTTTTTTTTCCTTACTGTCATTAATGAGAGGGGGAAAATAAAATTAAGCTCCTTGGGAGAATTTTAGGTTTTTGATTTCTTTTGTTCTGTTAATTTTTTCCAAATACTAAGGAAATTTTTGTATTAGACTTTTCGAGAGAGAGGCTTACATTGTTTGTTTGCTCACTAGTTTGTTTATTTGGGGGCGGAAGGTGGGTCATGTGCATGCCAAGGTACACATGTAGTCATCAGAAGACAACTTTTGTAGATGCTGGGCTCTCCTTCCATCACGTGGATTCCAGGGATTGAACCCAGGTCATCGTGTTTGCAGGCAAATGCCTTTACCCACTGAGCTAGCTCTCCAACCCAATAGGTTTGTTTTTGTTGCTGTTGTTGTTTTCTGGGACTGGAGAGCAAGCCCAGGGCCCTGCACACATCTCTGTGTTGTTTTCTTCCTCAGCTATAAATTCCATTGTGATATACCTTGAAAATAAATGATAATGTTTTTCAAAAAAAATAAAAATTCGAAGCTCCAATTGAGAAGAACTACTGAATTAAACAATGTTCTCAAAGTGACATTTGAGGTGACATAGAGGAAGGAGCTATATCTCTTACAGACAACATTGGGTGTCTGTCTCTCCCACTTCATCTTTCAAGACTGGGCCTCTCCCTGGACCTGGAGTTCATTTCAGCTTAGCTGGCTAACCCGCAAGCCCCCAGGCTCCTCCTGTCTCCACCACCGCCACCACTCCAGCACTGGGATTACACATGTCACTATGACCAGCTCTGACGTGAGTGCTGTGATCTGAACTCGGCTTTCTTGTTTGTACCGCTCCTTTATCTGCTGAGCCATTTTCCCAGTCCCAAGCTTAGCTTTTTAACAAATACTCTTTGAGCTGTCTCTATTTGTGTTTTTAAACATGTACTAGTTTATCAGAATGAAACCAGCATCTTCTCTGGCAATATCCAGAATATATATAAAATGAAGGCTGGAGATTTGGTGCAGCAGTGAAGAGCATTGGCTGCTCTTCCAAAGGACCTGGATTTGATTCTCAGCATCCACATGGCAGCTCACAACTATCTGCAACTCCAGTTCCAAGAGAGGTGATTTCCTCTTCTGACCTCCTCAAGCATGGAGCATATGTGTGATCCTCATACAGGCAAGAAAAACACTTACATGCATAAAATAAAATAAATATTTTTTTAAGATTTTGTTAAGATTTGCATGGTTAACAGGCATATGAATAGGTGTTCAACATCGCTAATCATCAGGAAAATTCAAACAAAAACCACAAAGTGGCATCACTTAACATCTGTAGAACGGCTAGTATCACTACTAACAGGAGAGCAAGTATTGACAAAGTAGTGAAGTAACTGGGACCCTTGTTTCTGAGATAGGAATGATCTTCTGATGTTAGAGGCCATTTCTCTGAGTCTTGTGACTTGAAGTTTGAATGAGAATCCACCCCCCACCCAGCCCCATCGGCTCAGGTGTTTGAATTTTTTGTTGGTGGTATTGGGTTTTTTTGCTTTGTTTGGTTGTTTTGGTTTGGGTTTTGGCTGTTGTTTGTTTATTTGTCTGTTTACTTTTTGAGACAGGATTTCTCTGTGTTGCCTTGGCTGTCCTGGAATTCACTCTATAGTCCAGACTTGCCTTGAATTCAGAGGTTGCCTGCTTCTGCCTCTGGAATCCTATACCTTGAAAATTAGAGGTATTAGAGGCTTGCACCAATACCACTGCTGGCCTGGCTCAGGGGTTTGAATACATGGTCCCTAGATGGTGGTGCATTTAGAGAGGCTCAGGAGGTGTAGCTTTGCTGGGGGAAGTATGTCCCTGGAGGTAGGCTTTGGGAGTTTAAAGACTCCCACTGTTCCTAAATCCATCTCTCTGCTTCCTAGGGTTGAAGATGTGGGCAAGCCTTAGCTCCCTGTCCTTTGCCGTCATAGACTCTAGTCCTCTGGCACCATGAATCCAAACAGACTCTTTGTCTTTCCTGTAAGTTGCCTTTGTGGTGGAGTTTTATCACAGCAATAGAAATGCAACTAACGCACATGTACTTGCAAAAATATTTGCATTTTCTTCTTCATACTTGTAAATATAACGTGTGAATATGCATCTAATCCACATTTCACATAAAAACAGTGTTTCCTAATTTTAAAGTATTAAATATTATATGAAAAAGAAATAAATTTCCACCAGCCTCATGCTAAGATGAATGTCAAGGTTTCCTCATCCCTCATTGCATGCAGTATTTCCAGGACCATCATCCAAGGTGTCCCCATCTCTTCTGTCATATGACCCCACCTAAAGGACATTGTGTCTCACATTGGTTGTGGAAGAACAGGAAGGACAGAGTCCCCTTGATCTCACTGGTTATTAGGAACAAACTAATTGGACTCTCTCTCTCTCTGAGCTATCTTATTGACCACATGAGCTCCAAAACAATATTGATTTTGCTTCTTTCAGGGAGAGTTTGCTCAAGGCTTGCAGCTGGAGCTCATTGGTAGAACTCCTCTACCATCCTCAGTGCCCTGGGTTCAACCCACAGTTTAAACAAAACAGAGTTTGTTCAATGTAGCTTGCAACCAAGACAGTCTTTTCTCAAAATCCAAGAGTAAGACTCAAAAATTCTTAAAGGAGTGCCACAAATCAAGCTCAGCCATTGGTGGTCAAGAGGTTGCGACTCTATCAACAAGGCAAGGTTTGTTTAGCACTGAAGTCAACCAGTGCAATGTAGGATATCAATAGAATGAAGAACAAAAATAAAAATCACCAAAAATGGAAAACACAACAATCATCACATCTGATGGAGGTAAAGCACTCAATAAGATATAATTCCATTTCATAACTTTTTAAATTAGCAAATCAGAAGTATGAGGGAACTGCCTCAACATAATAAAGTCTACTATGTTTTAAAAATGACCATCATCTTTAGACTCAAAGCTTTTCTCCTAAGATCAAGCTTATACACTTACAATGAACCATCAGAAAATAAAACTAGGAAAGGAGCTCAATTTATAAAAGTATGAAAAAGAGAATAAAATACTGAGGTCTAAATAAAACAAAAGACGTAGAAGCCACTGAAAAGAGCAAAATACCGTAAGACATTAAAGATGATCTAAGCAAGAGAAAAGACATTCATACAATACTGCTGTGATAACTTTACTCTTGGTAGCGATCTGTAAAAACCAAGGCAATCCTATCAAGTTTTCATTGCCTTTTTCATAAAAAGACAACCTGATTGAAAGACATGTATATAAATTCAAGAATATACAGTAAAGCACATTAGAATCATCTGGGCATGTAGCCCGGTTGAGAAGAGTTTTTGTCTAGCATGCAGGAACCTTGGACTCAGTCCACATGAAAGTGGGTTTGGTGGTGCACACCTGGAATCCAAGCCCTCAGAAAACAGAGGCAGGAGGATCAGAAGTACTTGATCATCCTTTATATAGTGAGTTCAAAACCAGCCTGGGATATATGATACTTTGTCTCAATAAAAGGGGAAAGACGAGGAGGATGGGGAGAAGAAGAAAGAGGAAGAAAAGGAAAAAGAGAAGAAGTAGAATAAGGAGGAGAAGAGAAGAACAATCAATAGAAAATCAGAAGAAAATAGAAAGAAAATAGAAAAGGATAAATCAGAAGAATCAGAAGAAAATAATCTTGAAAAGGAAGGTATAGTAGTTTCTTTTCTTGTTGCTGTGACAATATACCAGGCAAAAGCAACATGAAGGTTTATTTTACCTCATAGTCCAGAGAAGGGTACAGCCCATCAGGTCTGGGAAGCCTTCACAGCAGGCTCTTGAGACAGTTGGTCACTTGCACTATGGTTTGAAAGGAGAGGGCTATGAGTGCTGGTCCTCAGCTCACTTTCTCCTGTGACTCAGTCTAAGCCCCACAGAGTGGTACTGCCCACGTTAGAGTGGGTCTTTTCTATCTCTTTGCTGGAATCTAGATAATCCCTCAAAGACACCCCTAGAGATTTGTTTTCATTGCGCTTCTAAATTTCATCAAGTTGACAATCAGGATTCACCACCACAGAAAAATAAAAATCAGAAGTCTGACACATCCCAGTTCACAACTTCCATTCAAGGTACAACTAGGATTCTGTGGTTCTGCATAAGGTAGAAGTTGAATAAGTTGAATTGAATTCCAAAACCAGAAATAAAAACTTACGTTGTGGTCAACTTCTTTTCAAGACAAGTCAATGGGAAAAGAACAGCCTTCTCCACAAATGGTGCACAGACGGTTGGATCCTAGCACCCGTGTGAAAAGCCAGCTGTGGCAGTGTGCTAGCCTGTTACCCCAGTGATATAGGGAGCAGAGGCAGAAGGATCTCTGGGCTTGCCAGCTTCCAGCCTAGCCCCAGGTCCTTTGGGAGACCCTGTCTCAAAGAAATAAAATATACAGTGATGGGCTAGTACATATGACATTCTGCTCTGACTCTCATGCCTGCACAGATGGGTACATTTATGTATGCACATACCATATACATATAACACACACACACACACACATACAAATCCAGTCATGATAGATAGACAGATGAGTTGAAAACACCAAAAATATTAATGTAAAGGTGTGTAACAGCATTAATTTTTAGCTATGTTTCAGTGTGTGTTAACATGTGGATATGTGCACATAAGTGAAATGCCCATGAAGAGGTGTTGGATCCCCTGCTGTTGGAATTTCAGACTGTTGAAAGCCTCCTGATGTACGTGCTGGGGACTGAACTCAAGTCCTGTGGAAGAGCAACAAGTGCTCTTACCTGATGAGCCAATCTCTCCAGCCCTGTGATAGCATTATAATTAACAGCCAAAAGTAAACCAAGATAAATGTCCATCCATTGATGAATAAATAATAAAATCGGGTATGGCCACATAGTAGAATACTATTCATCCATAGAAAAAGGATGGATTTCTGAACAATAGTGCAATGTGAATGAAACTCAGAAACATGCAAAGTGGCACAGGCCAAGCATACACCATCGTGTATGACAGGATCTCACTCGTCTAAGAGAGGCACTGCTCAGTAGTACTGCTGTACATCCTGACAGTGCATGAGGCCCCGAGTTCAACCCCCATAATAAAATGTCTGCGACAGTCAAATTCACAGGGTCAGAAAAGGCATCGTGCATAGCTGCCAGGAGCCAGCGAATGATGGCAGTGGGAGGTGACTGTCACAGGGTATGGAGTTTTGTGACAAAGGGATGAAAGACTCTGAAGCTATCTCGAGGTGATGGGCACACAGCTCTGTGAACACACTAAAAGCCAGCCGGTTGTACACTTGTAAAACATGAACTTTATAGTATGTGAATTACGTCCCAATAAAACCACTATTTCACAAAAAAGAGAGGAGGGAAGAAAACACACCAAAAAAAAAAATAGAACCTCAACAGTGAAAAGGCAAATGACCCAATTAGAAAACCGGCAAAAGACCTGAAGAAATGATCCATCAAACAGACATGAAAAGATGGTGACTATCATTACCCAGAAGGAAAAGATGGTCCTGGGGGTCTGAGGCAGGAGGATAGTGACTTCAAGACCAGCTGAGATACATAATTAGACCTCATCTTGAAGTAAATAATAATTCAAGGATGATTGAATTAGGTGCCTGGAGGATGGCTCAGAGGTTAAAGACAATTGAGTCTAACTCCTGGAATCCACAAAAAGTTGGAAGAAGAGAACCAACTGTACATAGTTGTTCTCTGACCTCCATATGCACACTGTGGTACATACATGCACATATACACATCATGGACACACACACGTGAAAAACAAATTTTAAAAGAATGACCAAAAATTTTTAAATGCCAATACCCAAAGCTGGCAAAAGTTGGATCACTGGTATATTCCAGTGGAGATACAAAGTGTACTTCTAAAAACAGTTCAGTGGTATGCTATTGCTTTACAAGTAAACATACAGTATCTTATGACCCAGTAACTGCGTGTGTGAGTATTTATCCCATAGAAAGGAAAATAAGTGTTCTCACATGAAGAATAGTATTTAGCAGTAAAAGGGACTGAATTATCAATGTGTCCACATTCCATGAACCTTCAGAGAATTATGTTGAGTAAAGGAAGCCAATCCTGGGATTGGAGGGGTGGGTCAGCGGTTAGAGCACTGGTTGGTCTTCTAGAGGTCCCTAGGTTCAGTTCCCAGCACTCATATGGCAGTTCACAACCCCCTAAACCTCCAGTTCCAAGGGATCTGATGCCCTCTTCTGACCTCTGTAGGTACTGGGCATGCAAGTGATACACAAACAAACATTCAGGCAAAACATACACACAAGAACATTTGAAAGAAAAAAATTAGTCTTAAAAAGTTGCAATTTTATGGCTCCACTTGAGAAAATAAAAAATTTTAAAACAGAGATGAGCCAGGCAGTGGTGGCGCATGCCTTTAATGCATCTGAGGCTAGCCTGGTCTACAGACTGAGTTCCAGGACAGCCAGGGTTACACTAAGAAACCTTGTCTCATAAAACAAAAACAAACAAACAAACAAACAACAGAGATGAGTGATTGCCAGGGATTAGAGTGGGGGTGGGCGACTGGAACACAGGAAGAAGATAGATGAACCTGTTAAAGACACCATGAAGGAACCTATTGTGTGAATGTTGACTGGTGGTGGACACACAACGCCACACATGATATTGAATTGCATATAACCAAACACACACATTCACACACAGGCAAAACTGGGGGACTGAAGATGAAGTTCACAGACTGTATAGACTACAACACTGTAAGTTTTAAGACAGCACCACTGGGGAGTTCAAAGAAGGACACACGAGATCTCTCTTTTTGTTACAACTACATAAGAGTCGTGTGTTCTTTCAAAGTTAAGTTTTTATTAAATGTATGCATGGTTATGATCAAGGAAAGAGGAGACAGGAGAGAGGATGTGGGAGGGAGGAAGAGAAGTCAACAGAGGTAAAGGGGAACGTTTACCATGGATATACCCAGAATCCGAGCTTTCTACCACTGACTGGAGACAAATACTTTTGTTACATTCATGTATTGTGTGTATGTGTATTCATACACTCATCCCAGTGCACGCATCACACAGTGCACACATGGAGGTCAGAGGACCACTTGCTGGAGTAGGTTTTGCCTTCCACTATCCATGGCCCAGTGACTGAGCTCAGGTCATCAGGCTTGGTGGGAAGGCCTTTACATGCTGAGCTTCTTGAAGCCTCCCAGATAAATACTTTACCCCCATTTTAAAGATGTAGAAACTGAGTTCAAGGAATGGTTGTCCCATTTTCCAAAACACATTTTGAGGATTCAAGATTCCATCCCTACATTCCGACTTTCCTGTCTGCTTCTGTCCGTTAGCCAAACACGGGCATCAATCAAATGTAGGCAACGGCTCCATTACTCAAGAGGAAATTGAAGCCAGACTGTAAGATGCAGTCCACAAAATTCATGATTTCTTCCTCCCACCCCAGCTCCTTCGACTTGGTCCCTTCTTCATATGGATCGGTTTTTATTTCTGCATTTATGGTGTACGCAAATTACAGATGAAAGCATCGACTACACAAGCCATTACTCAGAGTAGTATCTTCCCAACTGCCACCGGACGAGGACAGAACAGCTTGTGGTTAATCTGCTATGTAATCACTGCCTGTGACAGGGGGGCAGGGCCGTGCCTGTGCTAATATTAGGAAAGAGGAAACTGAGCAGAGAGGATCCCTGGGGTGAGTGGAGAGAGGGTGGTATTGAACCAGAGAAGAGGGCTGCTAGGGAGGCAGTCAGGAGGCCTGCCTCACTTAGAGGCTTCTGGGAGGGTTGACTCCACTGCCAGATGACAAATGGATTCCTCCCATTTGCCATGACTCTGTGGGAGAGCTAACTTGATCTCCACTGTCACTTCCTAGTCAATGGGGCCACTGCCAACTCTCAGAGCAGGGTATCTGTCCACACAGGCTGTGAATGCCAGAATGGATACCTGCAGAAAGGGCCGTGGACAAGAGGAGATCTGTCAGCAGGCAGGAAGTGCAGGCACCGGTATTAGTACACAAACGATTCAGAAAGAAGAAAGGCCATCAACCAAACTTTTGTAAATGAGAAGAGGCTGTGAGCCAGCGGATGCCAGCTCTGGAAACTTAAATATGAGGAGACCAGAGGATGCTCAACTGCCATCGTAGTCAAAAGGGATTCTCCATTCAAACCTGCAGGACTGACCAAACTCAAAGTGTTTGATCCAGCATACTGTGCTCGCCAGGGTATGAGAAAGCCAGCATTCTGAAGGTTACAGGGAGTGTAACACGGTAGTTTGCATGGATGGCAATTCAGCACGCTCCATCAAAAGTTTTGACTCACGTGCCCGCTGACCCATAAATCCTACTGCTCTGGAACAGATTCCACAGACAGACTCGCATATATGTATGCAAAGTTGGATTCCAGGGCTATTCACTGCAGCGTGGTTTATAATAACAGAAGATTGGAGACGGCCTGAATGTCCATCAAGGGGGGACTACTCAGACAAATTGCCATACATCCTTAGGATGGAAATCTTTATGGCTCTTACAAAAGAATGAGGCAGCTCTTTATGTACGGATATGAAACAATCTCCAAGATATATTGTTACGTGAAGGGAAGCAAAGTGCTGAACATTGTGATTAGAGTGTTTGTGAGTAGGGGGTGAGGCTATACATGCATACGATCTCTGTTTATATACATGGAGTGGCAGACCTGTGCTTCTGAAACAAGGACAAGATCCTGGTGGCTAGGGTTGAAGAAGGAGAGAGGTTTGTTAGTTATTATTTATGTCCTTTACCTTTTGGTGGGTGGGCCTATGTGTACACATGAGTGTATACCACCAGATGTTTGATTTGTTATTACATTATGTGTATGTGGGCACAACATGCAAAGGCACATGGAGAGGTCAGAAGACAACCTGCAGGAGTTGATTCTCTCTGTCCCCATATAAGTGCCAGGAAGCAACTCTGGTTGTCCGGCTTGGTAGCGGGCACCTTTACCTGATGAGCCACCTCTCCAGTCTGCGATGTTCTTTTTTTTTTTTTTTTTTTTTTTTTTTTCGAGACAGGGTTTCTCTTTATAACCCGGGCTGTCCTGGAACTCACTCTGTAGACCAGGCTGGCCTCGAACTCAGAAATCCGCCTGCCTCTGCCTCCCAAGTGCTGGGATTAAAGGCGTGCGCCACCACTGCCCGGCGTCTGTGATGTTCTAAACCCTCAGTTGACCATCTCTCATCTTGTTCAGGAATCAAAGCTGGCCCTATACTCAAGGCCTTGCATATTTGACCTGAGTTCATTCCTCACTTCCTCAACACCACAGTAAGGATGCTCCTTTCTGGGCACACTAGATTTCTCCCAAGGGCACAGTGTTCTCCTACCTCACAGCCCTGGCACCCACTGTCCTGTGTCTAAGACACCCTGCCTACCCTTACTTGTTTTATACTCCCTTGCTCATCCCTCAAAGGCCAGGACCAAAATGATCCTGAGTATGGCCTTTCCTCACTTCCCCCAGAGAAGGCTATTTCTCCTGCTCTGTGTCTGCATAGCACCCTAGAGAGGCCTCTGACCCCGAACAATGGGATGGTGCCTGGAAAAGGGCTCGCCCATTGTGTACAACATACCACTTTTCCCAGACAGTGGATGAGAGACAGTGCAGAGTACCAGAACGTACAGGAATCTGCTCCAGATTTCTGGGTGGATACCTTGAAGCATGTGGACACAGTGAAGACTCTGAGCAGCTGTCAGTTGGAGCTGCAACAACCAAGTACCATTGATGGGATGCCATCCCAACAGCAACAGTTCACTTCTCTAGCCATCCCTGGGTAAAGGCACTTACTGCTAAGCATGATGAGCTGGGTTCAATCCCTAGGACCCATGTAAAGGTGGAGGAGAGAACTGACCCCACAAAGCTCTCATCTCCCTGTCTCCACATGTCACCCATCACATGTCACCCATCACATGTCACCCATCACATGTCACCCATCACATGTCACCCATCACACACACACACACACACACATACACACATGGCTGGTGAGAGCATGAGCAGTGCAGGCAGCTCTATTGTACTCGCCAGTGTCTAGAAAATCCACAAGGGATTTATCAAAAAGAAACAAGCATACACTTCAAAAGAAAAAATGACAATGGAGACAGAACAAACCCTCAGCAATAAGAACATGGAAGGGACAGATTGTGATATAGTAAAATACTACTCAATAGTAAAGCGGGGAATAAATACAAAGTTACAAAAATATAAAATATAAATGTAAAAAAGATAAGTGTTTATATGGTTCCTTTTAATGATGTTCAAGAATAAGCAAAATTGAACTGTGGAAATGGACGTCAGAATGACTAGACTCCCTACTGGGGCCTGAGAGTCCTCTGAATCTCCATAGTGGGTGGAGGAGGAGAGAAGAGAGAAGGTGGACTCAACTCTTTATTTCCTGTGTCTATGTTTCTGTTCACAGTCCACTAATGAAAACTAGCCATGTGGTCTCACAGACATGCATGGGAGTGTGGGAAATGTAGTTCCTGTCTGGGACGCTGTTCCTATTTTATGAAAGAGAAGGTATGAAATTTTGGGGACCAGCTGGCCACCTCTGCCTCACCTGACCATGCTTAGTGAAGACGGTGATGACAATAACGATGATGACTACAAAAGTGATGGATATTGTAGTAATAACCAGCACAATAACAACAATAACAACAGTCCACCATAAGCACTTCCTCCAATGTCAGCGGTATGCTACGGACTTTCCAAGCATCGTTTCCGATCTTCCATCATTCCAATGGACTCAAACCTCTGCTATGTGATATGTGATTGGATCCTGTTCCATTTCCTCTGTAGTCATCTTTGCTGCCAGGGTCATCTCTCAGACCTAGGACAGACAGGTAGTGGTGGTCCCCCCACCTCCAGGGCCTGAGAAAGAAACACAAAGGTCACTTAAGGGAACTAAGACCCAAAGTGATAAGAAGACAGCTCCATTAGTAAAGTGCTTCTGTGCAAGCATGGGAACCTGAGTACAGATCCCCAGAACCCCCCTAAAAAGCCAGGCATGACTGCATGCAACTGTAGGAGGAGCTAAGGTGGGAGGAGTAAGGAGAGGAAGAGGAGGAGTTGGGAGAGGAAGAGAAAAAAGGAAGAGGAGGAGCTAGAGAGGGCAGAGATGTAGGAGGATGGAGAACCATACAGGTATGGAGAGCACTCGTGGGGAACAGTTTATAAACTTATAATTAGGTTAGCTAGTTGGGATACAACTCTCTTTGTATGGGCATCTTGTTGTTAATCATTATCAAACATATAAAGCCTTTGATTAATCTGTAAGAATTAGAGTCTCATTCTCTTACTGGGCCCACATGGATGGTGGAATGGTCTAGGCAATGCCCTGCCTTGCGGAGACAGAATGGAAGATTGGCAGAGCCATCACTCATGCTGGCATCTCGTGGGTGGCAGGGCTGGTGTTTCTGGCGGGCTGGTTCTAGCTGCTGCGCGCATGTGGCCTCTGGCCGAGAAACATGGTGGCTGAGCTAGGCAGAGCTGCTGCAGCTTAGATAGTCGGCATGAGCCAGAGGTCGT
Source organism: Grammomys surdaster (assembly GCF_004785775.1). Classification (NCBI taxonomy): domain Eukaryota; kingdom Metazoa; phylum Chordata; class Mammalia; order Rodentia; family Muridae; genus Grammomys; species Grammomys surdaster. Next base: position 1,160,109 of record NW_021620421.1, on the reverse strand, counting down.
TTTAAATAATTACTACAACATGCAACTATAATCCCAATCCTAGGAAGGCAGAGGCAGGAGGATCCCAGGAGCTTGTTGGCCAGCTGTATTGGCTGGTTTTGGGTGTCAACTTGACCCAAGTTGGAGTTATCACAGAGAAAGGAGCTTTAGTTGAGAAAAATGCCTCCATGAGATCCAGCTAGAAGGCATTTTCTCTATTAGTGATCAAGGAGGGTGAGTTCATTTTGGGTGGTACCATCCCTGGGCTGGTAGTCCTGGGTTCTATAAGAAAGCAAGCTGAGCAAGCCAGGGGAAGCAAACCAGTAAGTAACATCCCTCCATGGCCTCTGCATCAGCTCCTGCTTCCTGACCTGCTTGAGTTCCAGTCCTGACTTCCTTCGGTGATCAACAGCAATGTGGAAGTGTAAGCTGAATAAACCCTTTCCTCCCCAGCTTGTTCTTGGTCATGATTTCTGTGCAGGAGTAGAAACCCTGACTAAGACACCAGCCCATCTAGAAGATCAGTGCATTCCAGATTCAGTGAGAGGCCCTGTTTCAAAAAATAAACTGGATGACAACCAAAGAAGACATCCAATGTTTACCCTTTACTTCTCCACAAGCACACACATGTACATGCAACTGCACACACATGCTTCTGCACCCACATGCACACATACACACTCAAATCCACACCTAAAAATTTTAAAGATGATACTATTCCTCATAAGCAGTTGCACTGTTTTTATGTGACTGTTAAAATGAACAGATGGGGATTTTTGATAGAATTTTAGAAGCTGGGCATAGTGACCCACACCTCTAATCCCAGCATCCAGGAGGCTAAGGTAGGAATGCCAGAAGTTTAAGGCTAACCTGAGCTATACAGAAAGCACCATCTCAAGGAAAAAGTAATAAATAAAAGGCATGCTGAGATAGCTGAGAGATATGTCTGGCTCAAGATGGCGGCTCTCCTCTCCACAGGAAGTCTTGGGCTTCATGTTCAACAGTGTTGGCTCTACCCTTCCCAAGATGATGGGGCATGTTCTACACTTTAGAAGCATCTGCTTAGGCAGGCAGATGCTATTTGCCTCTCACATGCCTTCGTTACACATAGCTTTTCTTTTCCACATAATAATTTTTTCTCCAGCAACTCAGGTTGATGAGTGCTTTTCTGGGACCAGGCCATTCGAACTGGCTATACCACATTGCCCTTCTGGAACCTGGGTGCAATTCACTGACCTGAAGAATGAGTCTGAGGATGTGTTGAGGCAGATAGGAGGCTCAGTCTACACTAAACCTTGAACTACCAAATCCTGTGAGGCTTCCAGACACTAACATCAAACTTGGTAGAGTGCCTGTACCCCAACAATTTAGTAATCTGAACCCTATGATCCCACTTCATGGAGAAGGATTAGAGGCAAAATAGAAATGAAATAACCATATTTCCTTCATTCAATCAACCACTGCAATATCAATCACCTAAAATTAATCAAGCTCAGCACTGGGCACTGAAGAGTAAGAAAGTGAAAGGGGAGAAAAGCCAGGAGAAAAGAGGCAAATGAAAAAATATATTGATAATAATTGTTCAGTGTAACCACAAGAGGAATGTGGAGACTGAATGGATGGCTGTAGTCTTCCTTCACTTTCTATATCCAGACTTTGCCACAGAATACTGCAGTCCATGTGCGCACACACACAAAGAGAGACATTGGCCAACGTGAGTGTTGCTTTCACCAATGAGATGTGAGCAGTCCTCCTGAATTGTGCTTGTACAATTATACTTGTGTCACAGCCATGAGCCTTGAGACGTAATAAGCCCAGGAGACTGGAAGAGCAGAGAAGGTAGGTATATGATAGCTGAACCACCAACTCCTAGATAAAATAAGCATCTATTGCTGACTGTCGCTGAGACTCTGTCCTGTTATTGTTACATAGCAATAGTGCATTACTGAGCAAGATGGAGGCTGGGAATTAATGAATTAAGAAAGCAGTCGATAGAGCCGGGCGGTGGTGGCGCACGCCTTTAATCCCAGCACTTGGGAGGCAGAGGCAGGCGGATTTCTGAGTTCGAGGCCAGCCTGGTCTACAGAGTGAGTTCCAGGACAGCCAGAGCTACACAGAGAAACCCTGTCTCGAAAAACCAAAACAAAAAAAAAAAAAAAAAAAAAAAAAAAAAAGAAAGCAGTCGATAAAGACTGGGTTTAGATGACAAAGTGAGAAGAGTCATCATCTTTAGAAAAACAACATTGGAACAAATATAAGACACATGAGGATAAACAAGTGGGAAGGAGTACTTTCTAGGGAGAGGGAATAGTGTGTGCAAAGGCTCTGACCAGCAGGGAGCAGAATACATTTCTGGGACTCAGAAATGGCCAAGGAGCAAAGAAAAGGTGATGTCAGAAGATGGTGACCAGAGAAGTCAAGGAAAAGCTCTAAAAATGACAGTGACCAAAGTTTGCATTACACCAGGTGGTGGTGGCATGCACCTTTTATCCAAGCACTCAGGAGGCAGAGGCAGCTGGATCTCTAAGTTCGAGGCCAGCCTGGTCTGCAGAGTAAGTTCCATGATAGCCAAGGCTACACAGAGAAATCCTGTCTCGATCACACACACACACACACACACATGCACACAATCACATTTCAAGGGTAGTGGGAAGCTAGTGATGAGTGTCAAACACAGAAGTTGCCTGGGAAAACTCCCTTCTGGTTACTGAATGGAGGATAAATTAGAGGAGTAAAAGAGAAAAGAGTCATGCAGAAGGCTGCTGCATTCATCCCAAGGCTGGTGGTGGCCCAGACCAAGTAAGTGACTGCAGAGAGAGAAGGGGACAAGCTGAAGGAGCATTTTGAAGGTAAATTAGCAAGACTTGGCAGACATCTAGCACATACCTACAATCCTGGTACTCAAGAGGCTGAGGCAAGAAGACTGGGAGCTGGGGACAGCCTGGGCTATATAGCAAGACTTTTGTTTGTTTGTTTGTTTGTTTGTTTGTTTGTTTAATGCTGGAGAGATAGATCAGTGGGTAAGAGTTCTTGCTGTGCAAGCATAAGGATCAGAGTTCAAATCCCCAGCACCCACATAACAGCCGAGACTGCCTGTATGTATCTATCACCATAGCTCTGCATAGGTTCTGGGGACTCATTGACTGCCCACCTGCCAAAATAATAAAGTCCTGGTTCAGTGAGAGACCCCGCCTCAGGCCAGTAAGATGAGCAATAGCTTCCTCTGGTCACTGTGCACTGGCATGTTACATACCATAGACATGCATGCAATCCTGCATGCTCATGCACACACACAGACCACACACACATACACACAACACATACATACACACACACTCATCACATTCTCACACACAGATACCACAGACGCAGAATTAATAGAACTTTTTAAAAAAAAAATAAGTGTGTGTGTGTGTGTGTGTGTGTGTGTATGTCCATTGATTTTCAGAAAAAAGTACCAAGTTCTGTGGAGAAAACAAATTTTAATATTTTCTAAAACCTTAATTTATATCTTGCATCATGATCAAACATTAACTCAAATCTGATCAAAGAATGAGGCTCATCAAAATTTAAAAACCAAAACCTCCTACTTCAAAGAAATTCTAGTAAGAAAGTGGGAAAAAATAGAGGCGGGCACTGGTGAAGATTATCTGGATGTAAAACTGTGAATACATTTTTAAAGGTGGAATTTTATATATTTAGGCACAACTGGGGTCAAGCCCAAGGTATCCACTAGGCAGTACCCCACCCTCAGCCCAAGCTGTCCACTTTAGGTGGGCAAACTGTAGAGTCTGTGGGCTTTATTCCACTATGTTATCAAAAAAGAAGCAGAAATGTAAAAACCTAACACCATAAAATATCGAAACTGTAATTGTACAGTTCTCCCACAGCTTGTGAAGAAAGCCTTTATAACTTTCAGTCAGACACAGTCATGGGGAATGACTCACAGGGCCAATAACAGGGCAAGGGGCAGGTAAAGGCATTTGTCACCAAGCCTGGAGACCTGAGTCTGACCTCTGCAATCCACATGGTGGCAGGAGAGAGCTCCGTCTCACAGGCTAGCCTCTGACTCCACACATGTGATTGGGTAACTGTATATATGCACTCTCACACACAGACAAATAAATAGAAAATAACAACCTTTAATTAAAAAAAAATAGTTTCTATAAGAAAAACAATTGAGTTGGATCTCATTAAAAATTTACAATGTTTACTTTTTGAAAGACACTTTAAGGAGAACCAAAAAAATCAGGCCATAGGCCAGGGGAAATGCTTCCAATGACGTACACAATACAGACTTTGTATTTACAAATACGTAAAAACCAATCCAGACTTTGTCCTAAGCAGGGAGTTTAAGTTTTTTAAATATGTAAATTGTGAACAACACTTGCCAAATAAACACTTGAGAAATTACCCCATAATTACCTCAGAATACAGATCAAAACCATAACCAGGTCAGTCATGGTGGCACATGCCTTTAACCCCAGCACTCAGGAGGCAGAGGCAGGCAGATCTCTATAAGTTTGAAGCCAGCCTGGTCTACAAATCAAGTTCCAGGACAGCCAGGGCTATTATACAGAGAAACCCTGTCTTGAAGGGAAAACAGAAGAACATAGTCAGAAACTATCAAGGTCCTACCAGCATGACCAAAACCTATGGGCTGCACATAAAATATTGCCAAAGACTGGGAGTGTCTTGAATTTGCCCATGGTGGCTGTGAGAGTATAATATGGCACAACCAAGCAGAAAACAAATTAGAAAGTTTATTTTGTTTTTGTAGTTGAAACTCTGGCTAGCCTGGAACTCTCTATGTCTATCAGCTGGCCTCGAACTCACAGATCTGCTTGCCTCTGCCTCTGCCTCTGCCTCTGCCTCTGCCTCTGCCTCTGCCTCTCTGCCTCTCTGCCTCTCTGCCTCTCTGCCTCTCTGCCTCTCTGCCTCTCTGCCTCTGCCTCTGCCTCTGCCGAGTGCAGGGATTAAAGATGTTTCCCTACCATGCTCAAGTTGGCAGGTTTTTAAATGTTAAACATTCACCAACAAATGATCCAGACATTCTGCTCCTGGGAAAATCAAATTATATGTTCACACAAAGACTTGTACAATAATTTCCATAGCATCAAAACCAGAGGAACCCAAATGTCCATCAACAGGTGAATAGGTGAAAATATATTGTGGTATATCCATACAATAGAATAATATTCAATAATGTAAAAGCACTTGGAAATCCTGAGTCAGTCAAATAAAGTGGGTAAGGATCAAAATAATTATGAGATAGGCCACAGGAAAAACACACAGTGTATAATTTCCATCTATATAAAATTCTATAAAAAAGAAAACTACTCTTTTTCATTTTTTTCTTTACATTTATTTAGCAAAGGGAGGGGCACGTGGAGGTTGGTGGGCCATTTTCAGGAGGCAGTTCTTCCCTTATCACTAGGTAGGTCCCGGGGATAGAACTTGGGTCACCAAGCTTGACAACTCGTCCTTTAACCCACTGAGCCATTTCACGTGCCCTCAAACTACTCTTCTTTTTTTTTTTTTTATTGGATGATTTATTTACATTTCCTATGTTGTCCCCTTACCCCAAACTACTCTTCTGTGATAGGAAGTGAGTCTGTGATTGCCTGAGGATTGAATGGAGAGGCAGGTAGGAATCAGGAAGCCGTACACGAGGTCAGAAGGAAAACTTGGGGAACTAATTAAATGTCCATGATCTTCAGTGTGGTGAGTTCTCCCAGACATATCTGATGTTTAAATCTTTAAATTCTTGTCAATCATACCTCGATAAGGCTATAAAAAGTTAATAGTGCTCAGGTGCATTAGATGAGGGGGAGGGCCTGCCAGCTATTGTCCGAGGCCCTGATGGACAGAGGTGCCATATCCTGGCATGAGAGTGTGAGAGAGGGTAGAGAGGATGTTGAGGAGGGGCAGGGAGCACTCAGGAACAGAGTGTTAATGGGGACACTAGGCATGTCTCTTGAGGGGTGGAGAAGACAGCTGTGTGCTCGGCAACTAAAATGAGAATCTGTGGTTTGAGAAAGGAAAGAGGATACCCAGGCAAGGAGAATGTGCAGTGTGGAGGAGAAGAGGCGGGGAAATGGACGTGGTCTGGGATGGTGATCTTCAGAACGAAGTGGGCAGACGACAGGAGGAAGAAGACCTCGAAGACAGATGGAGGAATGGATAGACAGAGCACAGGAGAAGTCACATTAGGGAGAGTTTCTTCAGGGCACCATGGGAGGGGAGCCGAGAGAAGAACTTGCTGGATTTGCTAAGACAGGAAGACAAAAGTCAGGAACCTTCGAAAAGGTTGGTGTTGAGACAGGTGAAATGAAGGGGTTGGCTTTAGAGTGACTAAACCTTGAAGAAGATTTCACACAAACACCTGTACAATTGCCTGAATTGCAAGATCTAGGAAGCATCTGGCTGCAGAGAGGACCTTGGCTTCCTCAGAGGTGCCTCTATCCGGAAGCAATGCATGTGTGGAAGACAAGCAGACAGACAGACAGACAGACAGACAGACAGACAAGCTTGGAGACAGCACCAGGAGAGCAAACAAGGGTAGAGAACAGTTGGGATAGAAGAAAATGAGGGAAGAACAAGACCCATGATGTCTTTAGAACATACTAGAACATCTCAAGCCCACATCTTGCCCAGAGCAAGGCGTGCCCAGGCCTGAAGAAGATGTCCCCAGAAGGACACAAGAAAGAGGGGACACACTGCTCCTGGCTCACACACACCTCCTCACTGTGTGCTCGCCTCTCTTATAGAGATCAATGTCATTGCCTCCATTGGGCTTAGAAGAACCGAAGAAGCACTCAAGTTAAGGAACTTCTCCCAAGGTCATAGGGCTTTGCTCTAGTCCCTCTCTGGAGGGACTAGTGCTCTTCTTAGGGTCCTAGAATAAGGTCCCTGGGGGGCCAGACTTGACCCCCAGAGTGTCTGTGTGCAGAGCCTCTGAGGCAGTAAGCATGAAGGAAGGAGCACAGCTAATTGCCTGTACAAATTAACTCTAATGTGCTCGGCATCGACGCACTTATCTTTCTTTAATTACATTAATCAATTAATGAAGAAGATGGCTCCCTCTTACTATGATTTCCAAGGCCCATATGTTCCTGAAGCTCCAGCTGGAGCTTGGCTCTCTTCTCTGCCCTTGGCTGAGAAGAACAGGGGACAGGGTGGACATCTGTAGAATAAATTGACACCCCCTTCCTCATTATCTGCACCCTGAAATTGAGGCCCAATGGGGCAAGATGAGAAAATGAAAGTCACAGGTAGGTCAAAGGTTGCTCATTCAGGACCCCTCTCACACACTGTTCGCAGTCATTGGACCCACTGGTATTACCCTGGAAGGTGGACTTTCGCTGGGCTGCCCATGCATGCCACAGCCCCATGACAAGGCTAAGGACATAGTTTGGAGACAGAGGGTTTGTCTAACATGGATAAGGCCCTGGGTTCCATCCTCTCCAAAAAGAAGAGTATCAGTGACATACCTGTGCTATGTCACAGCTAACTCCCATCAGTCAATGTTTAAGTCAGGTCAGTAGGTCCCAGCCACCTCCTGACTTCTAAAGCCCTTTCCTACAGCAATCTCAACTCCTATTGAGGAATAATTAGCCAAAAACAAAAAAATCACCTTTGGCTAGAGATGGTTGACGAATGTCTTTAATCCCAGCACCTAGGAAGCAAAGACAGGCAGATATCTGTGATGGTAAGGCCAGCCTGGTCTACATAGGGGATTCCAGCCAGACAGGGTTACATTGTGAGGCCCTGTCTGAAAAAATAAGTTGTTCACATTTAAAGTATATAACTTTGCACTCATGTGTTCGATTAAACATTCTTGTTCTCAAACTTTGCTGCTGACGCCATTGTTGATGTAGACCACGGCCTCTGCCCATCACTTCTGACACACACACACACACACACACACACACACACACACACACACACACACA
>NW_021620421.1:1135901-1152165 GCF_004785775.1 Grammomys surdaster | reverse complement strand
ACACACACACACACACACACACACACACACACACACACACACACACAAACCCCTTTAGTTAGGAGTAGAAGTCATTAAAGGTCATAAATACCTCCTTTTGGTGTGTGGGTCTAGGTGCACTCACCTGTGTGCATAAGTGTGGAGACCACAGGTGGACTTCAGGTATTGCTCCACATCTTATTTTGGAGATACTGAACCTGGAGCTTGCTGTTTTCAGCTATACTGGCTGGCCAGTGGGCCCCCAGGCTCTGCTTGTCTCCAAGCTAGCTTTTAGCATGTTCCTGTGTGCCAACACACTGTTTCATGGACTAAGTGCCTCAAACAGGCAGCCTCCGTTCCCTTTGTAACTGCCAGTCTCAGTCTCACATGAGTCCTCAGCATCAGCATCACCTGGGAAATCTCCCAGGTCCACTGACTCAGCTCTGGGATGAAGCCCAGCCTCTCAGCATCTAAGAAGCCACCCAAGAGACTCCAGTGATTTCTCAAACTGAGGGCAATGGCTTGAGGAATTGTGTTAACTGAGCGTCTGAATCCTTTGGGTTTCTACTCTAATCACTTCTGTTATCTTTTCATAAAGAGACAATTAACTTCCATTTGTCAAGCCATCCCGAGTGGCGGAGACTGTGCTAAACACAGTCCATTGCTTTGAATGAGCTTGGGCCAACTCAACACTTGGCTATCTGTTTTACAGAAAAGAAGAGTTGGAAAGGCAGCTGAATTTTGTCTACCTGGTAAGTGGGTAGTCCAGGGAAGCAGGGCTCACAGCTTCACCCTGACCGCACATTCTCCAAACAGTACTGTGGGTACTGTCACACTGGGATAGCTGTGTTACTCCTTGTTCTGGTTCCCAGGTGCAAATGCTCCACTCAGGTTCAGTTGTTTGACAACTTTGTCTCCAACTGACAGCTCATTCAGGGGAGATTGTGAAAAACCTCATGAGATAAAGCCTTGGTGAAGGAGATTTATCATTCAGGGATGGGCCTTCGGTGTAGATCCTGGCCTCTCTTCCTGCCCAGTTTTCTGCTTTCTGGTCAGAATCATGCTAGAAGCAGCTGCCACAGGATCCTACTGCCACAAACCAAGCTTACCTAGTTGCCCAGCCTTCCCTACTGTGGTGGACTGTTTTCTCTGAACTATAAGCAGAAACAAACCCTCTAACTGTCAGGCACTTTGTCCCAGCAGAGTAGAAAACTTCCAGAATATTCTTCCCTTTAATCACTAGCTTTCCCTCACACCTCAGCCCTCTCCTATCTAAGTGTCTGCTTCTTTTTTAAAAAAAAGGTTTATTTATTTTGTGTATATGAGTACACTGTAGCTGTCTTCAGACACACCAGAAGAGGGCATCAGATCCCATTACAGAGGGCTGTGAGCCACCATGTGGTTACTGGGAATTGAACTCAGGACCTCTGGAAGAGCAGTCGGTGTTCTTAACCACTGAGCCATCTCTCCAGCCCAAGTGTCTCCTTCTTAACTAGCTTTTTAAAAGTGCTTGAAAGCATCAACCACCCTCAGCAGACATCATAGGTTTTCATTTTATGAAAATTGTATGACTTAGTTTGCTTCTCAGAATGCAAAGATGGACACACAAGTTTTCTTTCAGGATGAAATAGAGGTGGGAGTAGGACCTTACTGGAACAGCTTTGGATCCTTTCTGCTCAAAAGAGTGCAAATCTAAATTAAAAAAAAAAAAATGTGACTTCAAGGCCAGCTCTTCCTTATTCTGATGTTTTAATCAGCCAATCAAATCACCACATATAAGTAGTTCATGCTAAGTCCCCAGGAAGTGTAAGATAGGTCCCATGTTTTCCAAAGATGAGATGATAAATGGCCAGAGTCTTCAGCAGAAACAATGGTCAAATCACAAAAAAGAGAGTTTAGAGTATCCAAAACATGGTTTGTCTGATGGCTAGTCCCCATTACAGAGCTGAAAGTCTCAAATCCCAGAAAACAACAGTACTATACATGGCTTGCCTCAACATATATGAGTTCTATTCCCTTCAGCCGTGGCCTGAGTCCAAACCTCCCATAGATCAAAGCACCCTGGCCAGAACCAAGGTCAAACAGAAGAAGAAACGTACAGCCTGAGGTAACAAATATCAAATATCACATCCAATGGCAGCGTGAACAGAAGAAAAGTCTTTCTTTCCGTTCTAGAGGCTGGAGGTCAGGGGTCAGTGTGCCCAAGTCTGGCATAGGCCATCTTGTCACCTGATAGAGAACTCTGGTCTCTTCATTGCTGAGTGAGGGAGATGAATCCCATTCATGAATCCCTGTCACCACCCAAAGGCTTTATTTCCTATAACATCTCGTTGTGACATTCCATCCAAAGCAGGCTCCCTGGGGATAGCAGAGAAACTAGCCTTAACAAGGACCACATCTCCTCTACACACTACCCTCCCCTTGTCCAGTTGATTCAGGGGCAAGAATACCCCTCTCAGGCAGCCATGTCTCAGAGCCCAGGCAGTTGCCAAAGGCAGCTGAATACTAGAATTATATTCCTCATCTAACCTCAGCTCTTCCATCCTGGGGATGGTGAGGACTATTCAAGGAGAGCCCAGCCAGCCTTCCATGCTGGGCCCACAAGTTTGAAGGGCCTCTGAGGTACCTGTGTTCCTTGGTCCCCTTGAGAGCAGAGGCTTGAGAATGGGGCAAAGGGCTGACAAGAGCATCATGCAATCTGGACCACATAGAAGCACCCAAAGGTGCTGGATGTTCCACTTACTCACAATGACACACACACACACATACACACACACACAAAATGAAGCAATTAAAATAAGAATCGCTGCATAAATGCTTTGAGCACACACAGTAAGTGTTGACACTGTCCTGGTACCCAGGAACCAAGAGAGGCCCTATAGCTTCCCTCCATCAGTCTCAAAGTGGGAGATCCAGACTCCAAAGCCTATCTGTTTTTGGTTTGGCTTCCTCCAAAGCAGTGCAGATTCTTCTTTAGGCAAAGGAACAGTGCCTGGGGCCCATGATATTTCAGAGACTCATGAAAATGTTTTGATTTCCTTCAAAATCCAGAGGAAATGAACCTTGAAAATAGGCAAAAATGTACTTTTTTTTCTCATCAGAAACAAATGGAATGTTTAGAGACCCCTGAAAATCTGTCCTCAGAGGAGTCTCAGACAGTAGTTACAATCCCAGGCCATTAATGTCCTAAGGTGATTTTAAGCCTGGAAGAGCCATCCCTACTATTCCTGTCAGACAGAGACCACTTTCATTTCCACCTAGCCAAAGGCAAGAGCCCCCTGACAGTCCTGCACAGAGCAGCCAGGGCAGTCTGTCAAGACAAACTCCCAGCATGGGTGTACAGACCTGAGGGACGGGGAGAGCCGTGTCACAGAGCCTCTCCTCTACTCAGTGACCTTCCTCACCCTCCAAACTCCTACCAGTCTTTCAAGCCTGCCTCCCCTAAGAGAAACAGATGGAGAAACTGAGGCACACATCTACATACCCATCATATTGAACTCTCAAGTGAATGTTCCCTCCAAGTCCTCCTCCAACGAAGGCCGAAAAGTAATCCCATAATGCATGTAATCCATTTTCAGTCAAAACCAGCACGGGGCCCTCCTCTGGCTCACCCTGTCCCTAGAATCCTTGCATTCCAAGTGCCCTTCAAAGTTCAATGATCCTGCCCAGCTGGGAGTGTAAAAGTGGCAAAGAACATCAGGTGGGTAGAGCCGTAGCCTTCACCAGCAATATCCCATACAAAGAGTCAAATACACAGACGTGGTCCAAGGACCAAAAGAGCTGGTTCAGCCTTTTCTGTAACTACACACCCCCATCTTTGTATCTCAGTTTCCCTGTCTGTTCTGGCTAAGGTCTCTGAAGGGAGTCTCCCAAACGACTGCGAAGCTCCCTCCAACAGCTCAGACAGAATTGCCAACGCAGTGGGAGAGCGCCACCTACTGACTCCCAGGCCGCTTGCAGAACTGCACCACGAAGGACCAAACCACAGAACTGACCTTCAAAGGTAGGGATACTCTTTCTGTCTCCACATAGTCACAGTCTTCTCCTTCTTCTCGGGGTCTGAAAGGGACTTCTTCAGACAAGACAAGCAGCTGCCTCTGTACTATCTATTCCCTGCCCCAAAGCCCCCAGGAAAGCCATGAGCCCCATGGAATCCTGCCCCTGTGCCTTGACCATCACCGGGGTAGCTTCCCTCATGCTGGGCCGAGGGCTGGAAGGGTGGGGAGGGAGGGGGGGAGAGACAATGATCCCTATTGTGACTAAATTTCCCCCTGAAGATCTCATTCAAGATGTTAGAGTGAGCGATCATAAAAGGAATTAATAGTTGATTCGCTGTATAATTTCCTAGTTCAATATACTTTAGTGCAGAGACTAAATGAGCCGTCCCGGCCGTTCGGTGGGGCCAGATAGCGACTTTATCGCTGGGATCTCAGGCTGAGGAATAAAAGCAATTCTTCTGAAGTAATTGCGTCTAATTAAAAGAAACATTTAAAAAGTGTAACCAAAAGGAATTCATTTCAAATGGAAAATTAATGCTGAAAAATAGCCCTGAGCTCTCTTGTCGCAGCTAATAGCCAGGCAGCCGCAGAATAATTAAACTGTTTTTGAAATGTCGATACCATCCTCCTCGGGAGAAGATGGGCACCACTGAGCATGCTGTGGGCATCAGCAAGGAGGGTGGCTCCTCCAGCAGTGGCCAGCCCAGAGACTTGAGGTCAGCAGCTAGCTCCCAGGCTAGACAAAAAAGGGATCACCTGGGACCAGGCTGGAAGAGGTAGGAGCTGTGACCCTTCATGAGGAATAGCCACTCCCTGGGGACCTGAGTATCTCCCCAAATATCCCAGACAACCCTGCAGTCTGGTTAATTTTAATTATGTTGTCATAATTCAAAGGTAGATTCCTCGGGACATGACATCTAGCCCAAAATCACAGCAAATCTCAGCAGATTCAGTATTCAAACTTAAGCCTGCCTGGCTCTGCCCTCCATGTTAATTTTTATGGCCCTGAAGTTAGGTATTAAGGCTTGGTGCTTTCAGATATTGTAGCTTCTGGTCCTGTCTACAAAGAGCTTCCTCTCCTGATTCCCATCTGCAAGGCTTTGAAAATTCACCTCCCTGCTCCGTTCCCAAAGATTCCAGTTCCATTGACCTAGACGCTGGACCCGTGTTGCTGTTCTCAACCTGTGGGTGATGATCCCCTTGGCAACCCTCTATCAAAAAAAAAAATTACAATTCATGACAGAAGCAAAAAGTATAATTATGAAATAGAAACAAAAATTATTTTATGGTTGGGGAATCACCACAACATAACGGACTGTATTAAAAGGTTGCAGCATTAGGAAGGTTGAGGACCACTGTTCTAGAGGGAGGCTGAGTAATGTAGGCGACTGACCCTTGCAGGGGAAGGCCACCCTCCACATCTTGTGAGCTAGCTGCACTGAAATCTCTCTGCCCATCTCCTAGTAATGAAATCAGGTAGCAAATCCTACCTTACAGGGAGGGCCTCAGTTAGCACCAAACAGACAAAGAGAGGCTAATGCAGAACCAGCGCCTAATCAATACAGAATAGCTTCCAGATGCAGGGCGGCCGACTCCAGAAGCCAGGACAACTGTTTTGTCAACCTGACTTCTCTAAAGCTCAAGAAGGGATGTGGCAGAGGAAGAAAATTAAATCTCATTTGTTTAAAGGTGAAAAACCGTCGTCTCAAAAGAGTCTTGCCCCAACATGAATTCAGAAAGGGGAAGTCACATCTTCAAATGCAAACTTGAATTGCTGAATAGACACCAAAAAAGCCACTTTCCCCACTAGCACCTAGTACTCAAAGTAGGCTAAGAGTTGCCTGTGATCCATGATTAAGGGACTTGCTTTAAGGAAACTGAATAATTTATAATCCGTAAATTGTTTATGTGCTGAAGGATATTGTTAAAGACCTCTGGAATGATCCCCCCAAAATCTGCGCCCCTAAGTGAATTTAAGCACGCCCCAAGCCTAATTCACACCAGTACAGCTGTGGGGAAAGCTTTCCTTCTTTATGCATATGCAAACTCCCAGCCTCCCTCCTTCCTGAATTGCAAATCCACCCCAGTTTCCAAAGATCACCACCCAGGCGCCATCTGCTTTGCCGTGGCTAACCCCCTAAAAGAGGCAGTCGTGGTCCCTCAGAGACACTGGGAACCAGCAGAAGAGAGCTACTTCCCAGTGATCCTGGCTTCCAGTGACTCCAGCGACTCAGCCAAGTGTGAGGGATTTCTACAACACCCTTGGGGGAGGGCTGCCACCAGCTCCCATTTTCCTGCCTGGCAGCTTTCTCTTTGTCCACGGAATAGGTTTTGTCCACTTCAGTGACAAGCCCATGGCACCATGTGCCACTGCTCCAGTGACTGAGAAGTGAGTACCCCAGCTCCCCATCACTTTGAACCTATGCAGACTCATACTGCCCCCTGATGCCGAGTCCAATAGAAACTGATACCCCTCTATTAGCCACCCCCCACTTCCTCCCTCCCTTACTTGCACTGCCTTTGCCTCACAATAGAAGACTTACATTTAAATCTGCATCTGTAGAACCAGATGTAAGAATTGATCTCCGGGGCCAGAGAGCCTGGGAAATCCACCTGAGCCTGGCCCTGTGCACTGACAGCAGGAATTGGAAGCCAAGCTACCTAAACCACATGTTTTCCAGCTGTGTGGCTTAAGAAATAGGACTAGCCTCGATGAGGCTTTCGTCTGCCAAAAAGTAGGAGCTGCTGCACCGGAATCCTGAGGAGAGCATTGACATCCTACAGATTAAGACCAATGCCATGAGGTGTTTATTCAACAAGTAGTAAAAGACAAGAGGCCGTGAGTGTGGCAAGGGAGAGAGCAGACCCCTTACCCCTTCGATGGTCCTTCCAGGGAAAGGATAAGCAGGCCACTGGGCCAAGGGCTGACAATGGGGACAGGGGTGGACTCTGCCACAAACTCTTCAAAGGTCTGGCACACTGTCTAGTGCCGTAGCCACTAACCACAGGGCCTATTTAAATGTACAAGTCAAAGCTAGGCAAAGACCATGCATGTCTAGTCCCTGCTATTCCAGAGGCTCAGCTGAGTTCAGTAGTTCAAAGCCAGCCTGGGTAACATCATTTTAGTGAGACATCATTTTAAAAGGCAGACTACAATTCGACAGTATCTAATGGATATATAGAAGTTACAGTTTTATTTTGAAAAAAAAAACTGTTGAAGAATTGAGTGAAATGTGAGATATTAATTTTTACCCTCGAGTCAGTTTTGTAGAAATGAGAATGTTCAAGCTGGAGAAATGCCCTACTGGTTAAGAGCACTTGTTGCTCTTACAGAGGACCCAGGTTTGATTCCCAGCCCCCTTATGGTTGTTGACAACCATCCAGAACTCCAGCTCCAGGGAACCTGATGCCCTCTTCTGACTGCTCCTGGCACATATATTCATTCATGTAGGCGAAATACTCACACACAAAATTAATAACTCTGATAAATAAAACAAATAAATGCGAAAACTCAGGGCAGTGACCCTTCAGGCATGATTCTTACTCACACAAAGAATGGTCACCATTGTGGACATCCTGAACAAGACAATAATGTGCTTCCGGAAACCTTCAAATAATAAAAAGAAATTGCATCAATTAAAGCCAAATACAACTAAAATTTCTGTTTCTCAAGTCCTCTAGTCGCACCTCGGCTGTGGCTTCGCTCTAGTTAAAGTAGCTAGAGAATATCCCCATTGCCACGGAAAGTCCCCGCTGGCCTAGCTACCACCACGAAGACAGCAGACCAGCATTGCTTTCTTCACTTCTGTGAATTTCAAGCACCCGGCTGACCTCTGAGGGCAGTTCCTCCTGTAAAATAGGCTGCACTACACTCCCTAGTAATGTGAGTGAATGCACCGGATAGCTCCTAGTCTGAAGCTCAGCCGATGCCAACTGAGTCAATTCCACATTTAGTTTTGCCCTGGGACCCTCTTAGACCCATCGGTTGCCCACTGTCCCATTTTTCTAACCAGAACCAGCTGTGCCCCTGCCCCTTTGTGATCCAATCCCCTCTGGGAGTTAGTCCATCCAAAAGCAAACACCAGGTGGGTGGTGGATGAGGGTTGGGGACTTCCTGGACTTGTCCAAACAGAAGCAAAAGCTGGGGAAACATGGGGCTAAGCCCCAAAGCCTATCTAAAGAGACTCCATGTGGCCTGATTCCAACTGGACCACACTCCAGTGGTTACCAGAGGCCAGTGGGAGGAAGAAGGAGGCAGGTAGAACACAAAGCATTTGAAAGGCAGCAAAACTGCTCCCTCTGATGCTACAAAGGATCTGGCTGTGGTGTTTGTGGAATGAACACCATCTCTGGAGAGAATGTGAGCTCACAGGCTACATCTGCTGAGGGATGCTGGGAGTGGACAGTTCCACTCAGGGTGAAGGGGGAAAGATGAAGAAACTGGGCCATCCATTATTTGGGGACAAATCAAGAAGACAAATTCCAAAGCCCAATCATAAAAAAGAAGGTAGAGAAGACAGGGAAGGGGGAAAGGGAAATGAGGGAGGAAGGGAGGAAAGAAGGGAGGAAAGAAGAAAGGAAGGGAGGTGCTGTGGATGGCCAGTCCTTGTATTTTGATACTAATTCCTGTTTCCTGTGAAGGGCTGCAGAGAAGGTGTGAGTCATTACACAGGTGATTTCTAGTGAACCTTCTGTCCATCTTAATTTGTAAAATAAAGGCTGGAGCCAGTGATTGGGCAGAAGAAAGGGAGGTGGAGAAATAAAGTTTGGTGGAAGAGAGCAGAGGGGAGGACTGGAGGAAGACAATGGAGGAGGAAGATGATGAAGGAGAGAATGACTGGGAAGCAGGAGGTAGAAGGACAGACGCAGGGTCTGGAAAATCCTCAAGTTATAAGGGTCTCATAGCTGGGGAACAGAGTAGTGTAGGGGTATCTGCCCAATCTAGGCTTACAGAATATATTCATAATTACTGAGTTGTGTTTTCATTGACTGGTTATATTTGGGTTGGAAATTTAAATATCTCCCACTACAGGGAGGGAATGAAAGAAGAGAGGGAGGAAAGGAAAGGAAAGAAGAGAGGGAAGAAGGAAGGAAGGGAGGGAAGAAAGGAAGAAGGAAGGGAGGGATGGAGGAAAGGAAAGAAAAAAGGAAGGAAAGAAAGGAAGGGAGGAAGGAAGGAAGGAGGGAAGAAAGGAGGGAGGAAGAGAAGGAGGGAGGGAGGAAGGGAGGGGAGGAGGGAGGGAGGGAGGGAGGGAGGGAGGGAGGGAGGGAGGGAAAGACAGAAGACCCAAGAGATGGAAGGAAGCAGGACTTCGCTGGGGTGTCCAGGGCCCTTTGTCCTTATCTACGACCAAATGCCCCAGGATGGACAGTCCCAAATCTCACCCCACACTTTCCTCCCTGTTTGCTCACTCTCTCCTTTCCGCCACAGTATGCTCAAATCATCACAAACTGTCCCTTTATCATTGAGCCTCCCTAATTAAGCTAACATTATTAGAAGGTTGGGAGGGGGGAAAGCCCTCCCAAATTCTCTTTGCGTTTCAGTAGCTCTTTAATATGCGAGGCACCGAGAGAGATGAGCGGCCCCTAATTGCCAGTCCCTGGAGTAGCCGGTCAGAAAATGAATTGATGCGTTTTTTTTTTCCTTATGAACAATGCATGTAGCACAAATTGCAGTGGCCGTCACCAGAGATTTAATTACCAAATATCATTACTTTCACACATCATTTCAGATTTGGCCTGATCAAATCAAAGTCCGGGAGAGAGGGAGAGAAAACTGCACTCTTAGCAGGTCATTCGTTCAGGGATGGCTTCAGAGCAGTGTGGCTTGGCATTGGGAGACTTCCTTCAGCCACTGTGGAAGAAGCAGCTGCCAGAGGCATCCATGGCAAGAGAGATGCCCAAGGTTCCAGGCTTTGGAAGAAGGAAGACTACAGACTCACAGGAAGATACTCCATGACCTGGGAACCTCCCCACAAGAAAGGACCAAGCTGTATCGAGCCCTGGAACCCTGCAAGTAGAGGGTACTAAAGCAATCTGTGGCTGTCATCTGCTATTTGTTCACCCCACAAATATCTGCGAAGCATCCAGTGTGTGTCAGACACTGAGCCCAACCCTGAGAATACAAAACAACATAGCGAGCTTCACAGGTTCACACAGTGATTGGGGAAAATGGGTTTAATCAAATTTCATCGAGAGCAGGGTGGGGAGATAGGCAAGCCAGACCTCCTGGGATTGAACCCTGCTCGAGTCCTTCACAGCGGGGGTGACACTGACTAAGTCCCTCAGCCTTGTGGTATCTCGGTGTCTCCATTTGTAGAATGGAGACCCTAGCAGTATTTATCCCATGGTTGAATGCAGAATGAAATGACTTGATATTATAACAGTTGACATGGTGCCTGGTACAGGGCAAACTCCACATGGAAGGAAGTGTTTGTTAAATGCATACAAACATAAAATGGTAACTGTAAGTAGACCCTGAGCATCTAGTGCCCTGGGCAGCCTAGACAGGAAGTGGGAGAGGGCAAAAAGGTCAGCAAGTGCAAACTGCCAAGCAGAGGAAGGGAATATGTTAATTAAGGGAAGCACTGAAGAAGTGTGGTCTTACCTTCAGAATCAACATGTGCAAAGTCCCTGGGGCAGAACTCAAAAGAAAAAAACACTGGAGAGTGTCGGGGGAGGGTTTGGCGAGAATCACCCAAGGATGATGAAGCGGTGGGCTCCATCCTGCAGACCATAGCCAAGAGTTAGAGTGTAAACACTAACCCTGAGCTTCAGAGTCTTGGAAGACTCATCTCTCAGGTAGCTTCCGTTGTGGCATGTTTATTACAGAAGTGCTCCATATGTTCCTCCTTCCCACTGGAAACAGGTGCCATTCAAGTACAGTTTAATAAGTGAGAAGGAAAACCGAGCAGGAAGGTGTTACACCCAGGAAAGAGTACCAGTGACAAACCCCTCTGACATCAGGGCCTGAAGGGACAAGATGGGGAGGGAAAAGAGACACAAAAGCTATGGCTCCTGTCCCCAAGACCCTACCACCCTTAGTCCCCAGCTGGGATATCTCATTGGTTGAACCATCCAGACTTTGGGAGATGAGGGAGCCTGTGATACAGAACCGTCAGTCAACGCCAAGGCTGTGCTAGTAGAGGGTTGATGGGGGGTAGGAGTGGCGGTCATGCAGAAGACCTAGCACCCCCTCCATAGAAGAGGGGTGAGCTTCAGAGGAGGTCAGATCATGGTAGAGACCTGACTGGGACCAGCTCCTACAAGGGATCCCATGTGTCCTTCTCTTCTACCTGTGGCTTCAGCTAAGTCTTTGTCAGCAGCAGGGCATCCTTTATCAAAGCCCACGAGGTCAACACTGCTCTTTATAGTGCTGAGAACGGAGCCTAGCTTGTCGCCACCCTCTCCCTTCATGAGTCTATAGGGAGGTTTTCCAGAAGCTACCTGCCAAAGTGCCTACACAACTGCTCCCTCTCTTCTGTTTTGAGACAAGACTTCTGAGACAAGAATGTGGACTCCACTAATTCAGCTATACTGGCCCAGGGATCCTCCTGTCTCTGCCTCCTCAGAGGCAGTAGATGCTGCCGTAGACTTTTTTTTTTTTTTTAATGCAGATGCTGAGTGAACTCGGGTTCTCATGCTCGCATGGTAAGCTCTGACAACTGAGCCACCACCCTATTCCCTATCTCTGTTTTTATTGAAAACACTGCTTATATCCACTTGAAATAGATTGTGACTGTTGTTTTAAATAAACAAGTAGATTTTTAAATTTCTACTTTAATTTTTAATGTAGTAAATATCAGTAAGTATGACTCCCATGAACAAAAGTCTTGAGGAGATTTCAGCAAAGGGGCCCTGAAACCAAGAAGTTTGTCACTGAGATACTCAGAACAACTGAGAAGGACATATAGCTTACCCTTTTAGGAAAACAAAACAAAACAAAACAAAAACATATATGAGGTTTTGCCTGTATATGTCTATGTACCACATACATGCAATGCCTGCAGAGACCAGAAGAGGGCATTGGTTCTCCTAGAAGTGCAATTAAAGATGGTTGTGCAGAGTCATTTGGGTTCAAGGAATTGAACCCAGGTTCTCTGGAAGAGCAGCCAGTGCTCTTAACCACCGAGCAAGTTCTGTAGCCCCTTGTGTTAAGGAAGAGACAGCTACAGTTCAGAGATGGGCTGAGGACTTCTGGGGTCACACAGTTGGCTGACTCTTGGCACAGTTCTCTGACACCAAGGTTCGTTTGCACACAGACTGCTCCTCTCATGCATCAAAAGGACAGGGAGATGGTGCATGGTGGGACAGCACCTGTCTTCTGCCACCTCCTCCACAGAGGGAGAATGACAGGGATGGATTGATCTCAATGATTAGCGACAAATGGTCCCTCTATGTGGCCATGTTAATCAGCTTCCACCAGCGAGGGTTTGACCAGTTTGAAAGGTTTATAGCAACAATGTGGGGGGGGTTGATTTATTTCTCCTTAATAAAAAAGTGATAAGTGAGACCTGTGTCTATCATCCTGTTTATCACTCAGGATGATTTATTAACTAATTTACACTTGCGTGGCCGATGGTTCCAAATGTGGACAGTGGGGGGGGGGGGGGAAGTGGGGACAAACATGACCCTCAGGGCTTCCCTGGCCATGTCTACTGCCTCTCACATGAGCCCCGCCACTCACACACAGCAAGGACAAGCTCTCAGACCTGAGTGTCAAGGCTCTGGAGAGAGTGGAGAGGGAAAGAGCAGAGACGGACAGCTATAGGATCCCAGCCTTTTCTCATCTCTGAAGAAATCAGGTCTGGTAGTGTGTTCTGCTCACCCTAGGATCTCTTCCCACAGCCGTGTCTCCTTGGGCTGCAATTGGTCCCCTGCTAAGCCAAGGAGCTTCCAAGTGAAGGCTCGGAGAGGACATGACCTCTCAAAGATGGTGGCTTGTTGCAGTAAATCTACGACCCCAATAAGCCAGTGCAAAAACACACAACTGTAATATTTATCAGTTACAGACCTAGATTGGGCAGATGTACCACTACACTACTCTATTCCCCAGCTCCAAGATCTCTTGCTACTTGCTGCTTCT
Organism: Grammomys surdaster; assembly: GCF_004785775.1. NCBI lineage: Eukaryota > Metazoa > Chordata > Mammalia > Rodentia > Muridae > Grammomys > Grammomys surdaster. Next base: position 1,139,103 of record NW_021620421.1, on the reverse strand, counting down.
CTAGGCCATGTGGTTCTGTTCCCTCTTCCTTCCACCTCCTCTTCCTCTGTCATTTTCCTCTCTCTTTCCCTACTCTTCCCCCACTCTCTAAAACCTCCAGCCCCACCTTTCCCTTCACTGCCTAATCACAGGCTCTAGCCTTTACTTGACCAGTTAAAATGGGGAGAAGGGTCACATGAAATCACCGAGTACATGATCCACTCCTAGTCAGGGCAGCCCCTCTTTTTTGTTTGTTTGTTTGCTTGCTTTTTTTGGTTTTGTTTGTTTGGTTTGGTTTTTTGTTTGTTTGTTTGTTTGTTTGTTTTTTGGACAGGGTTTCTCTGTGTAGCCCTGGCTGTCCTTGAACTCATTCTGTAGACCAGGCTGGCCTCAAACTCAGAAATCCACCTGCCTCTGCCTCTGCCTCCCAAGTGCTGGGATTAAACGTGTATACCTCTGCTGCCGGGCTAGGGCAGCCCCTCTTAAGGAAGTAGAATTAACATCAGAATACAAACAGTGCCAGAACAACCCACAACAGAGGGCACACCATCCAGCCTCAATTGAGAGTGCTGAGAACGGAGCCTAGCTGTCACCAACCTCTCCATGAGTCTATAGGGAGGCTTCCCCTGTATACAATGAGAGCTGGAGACAGGAGCCTCTCAGTTACCAACCGAGTGCTCCTTTAACGGCCCACAGTGATGGACGGTGTGGCTGGACTAATCACCCTATCATGGTCAGATTCCCTCTAGCCCTCCTGAAAGTGTAAGAGAATAGCATTAAAACAAGTCTTCCTTTAAACCTTAGATTTGTGGTAAGGAAACTCTGAGGGCCACTTGTATAAGACCACAACTCGGTAGCTATTTAAATCAGAATTTAAGTGTGTGGTATTTCAAATAGAAGCATTTTGTGAAGACTTGGGAAATCACTCAACTAATAACTTACGCCAGTAACTTTGTGGGAATCTCAATATCTAACCAGACAAGAACATAGGAGCTTCCATTCATTCCCCCAATCTGGAAGCAACTCAAAAACCATAGGAAGAGATACACAGACCAGGAGGTTGTCAAGAGAAGAAGCAGAGGTAATGAGAACGAAAAGGGTATCCATTAACCTGCCAGGACTCTCAAGGTGGTGGTGGCGGTGGTAGCGTTGGTGGCGGCGGTGATGATGATGATGATGGTGATGATGATGATGATGGTGATGATGGTGGTGGTGATGGTGGTGATGGTGGTGATGATGGTGGTGATGGTGGTGATGATGGTGGTGATGGTGGTGATGATGGTGGTGATGATGACTGGGAAGGAGAACAAGCAAAAACTTTTCTAGACCTGGCCCTCTCAACCTCAGTGAACACTACTGGTGCTCGGGCAAGATCACTGTGCACTGAGAGGTGACACATGTGACACAAGTGTATTTAGCAGTATCCTGGCCTCCACCCACTGGGTGCCAAGAGCAGTCCTTCCCTAGCCTAGGGATCAAAATGTCTCCACACACTGCTTCATGCTTCCAGGGATAAAATCAGTCCCCAAACGTGACCCACTGGTCTAGACAGCATGAGAGATGTTTGGATGAGCAGAACATTCCGGCAGGTGCACAGCTAAGTATGTGAATACAGAAGCATCTAGAAATGTCTCCAGCCTGACAGCTGTGGTTACCTCTAGGGGGAGGGTGGGAGTGTGGGTGGGAAGAGGGGAAGAGAGAGCTTTTCACTACACATTTGACACTAAGAAGGCATGTGTGTGCCTAGGCCCTGTGAAAAGGGAGGATGGAAAGGAAGGGAAGAAAGGAAAAGGAGGAAGGCTGCCTTTCCATCTCTGGTCGTCAGTGTCTTCAAAGTCTCAGAAGACCACTCCTTCCATGTCCTCGGTGAGGGAGTCCCAAGGTGACCTGGCCCCCTCCCCCAGGCCACCCTTCCCTCCCACACAGCCCAGTCTTTGCACAAAGGAAAGAAGAGGAGAGGTGGGGGTGGGGTGGGGGTATTCACTCCCTCTCCCTCTCAGCAGCTGATTGTGCTCCTGAGGGGGGTGGGGGAAGGGGTCTGGTCAGCTATCCCGGCTCCACTCACGCTGAGGACTTAGTTGGGTTGATTAAATAATTACACAGGGTATGAGTAATCACCACTCAAGGAGCAGAAGCACCTTCAGAGGGAGGCCCCATTAGTGATTTGGGGGCGTGTGAGTGTGTCTGTCTTCTGCCTGTGATAAAATTACCATCCAAAGACCTTGCTTGGAAAAAAAAAAAAAAACCCGCACGCATGCCCTCCAGCTCCTTCTAGGCGGATGGCAAAACTCCCGGGCTGGCAGCAACTACTAAAGCTGAGGTTCAGACAGGTTTGCGGCCTACGAAGGTCCCCTGGCGGTGTGCCGCCAAGACCAGCGGGGACCTGTGGCAGAGGTGGCCCTATGCCAGCAAATGTAAGCAGGGCGCAGAGCAGACCGGGGCTACGGAGGGTGTATTTGTTGTCACCCTTTTGTTTTGTGATCCCACTGGGATTATTTCTGCTGTTTCATTTTGGAATACAAATCAGCAAACAGCCACGGGAGTTTGCCTAAATTCTTGCGCTGAGATCTCACGGAGATGAGAAGTCGCCTAGCAGCTGTTACCTGTGTACCCTCTCCCCCTCCCCCAACCCCGCCAACACTCAAGGCCAGGGGCTACTGGGGGGGAGGGGGGAGAGAAACAAACCCAGACAATCACCAGAGTGCCACCCACTCTAGGACATGGGAACATCTCCCAGAGAGTACCTGAATGTCCCGGAGCACTGCTTATCACAGATTCATCTATCTGCCCACTGCCTATTGGCTCACTTACACTGTAGCAGCCCAAGTTCATTCACAGGAATTAGTCTCTCTGGCAGAGGAGGAGCAGACAAAGGGCCGTTATATTTAAGTGCTGGGCAGGCAAGATGGCTCAGTAGTTACCAAGCCTGATGACCTGAGTTAAATCCCCAAAACCCACATTATAGAAGGAGAAAACTGAGTCCTGCAAGTTGTCCTCTGAGCTCCATATGCACACTGTGACACCCACACGATTGGATAAGTATTTAGAATGTTTAATTAAGTGCTGGAGGAGGGAGGAGGGAAGGGTACCAGTAGAAATGATGCTCAGTTGAACAGCTTTAACCCCAGCACTTGGGAGGCAGAGGCAGGTGGATCTCTGTGAGTTCAAGGCTAGCCTGGTCTACACAGTGAGTTGAAGAAGAAGAAGAAGAAGAAGAAGAAGA
>NW_021620421.1:1122363-1135501 GCF_004785775.1 Grammomys surdaster | reverse complement strand
GAGGGAGGGAGGGAGGGAGGGAGGGAGGAAGAAAAAAAAAAGAACTGATGTACATCCAGGCAGGTTCCCAAGCCTCGTGCCCCAGGACCTTGGTTCATTCCAAGTGCGTCCTATTTGGAAATGTGATCCAAAAGGAAGAACTTGAGTTGCTGTGTCTGTGACCCTTGTGTGGTGTAGCATCCAGAAAGAAGTACGAGAAGGCCTGACAGGAAGCTCACAGCACCCTGACCCTTGGGGGAAGTTGTTGAGAGTGACCAGAGCAATAATGCCAGCACACTGAACTGGGTTCTGGGCTGTCACCTCTCACTGCCCAGCTGCCTCCCTCTGGCAGGAAATGGATTATTTGGGGGGGTGGGCTTTCAGGTTTTATAGTTGAGCCTTACTCCAGCCTGACTGCTCTGTTTCCCCAGCCTCCAAGATATCAGTAGACAGCCACATGCATGCCTCTGCCACAGGGACCATCTACGAACTTCACCAAACCTCAAACCCTGAGCCGAGACCAAGCCTTCCTCTCCTGCTTGTTTCAGGTAAATGCAGAAATGGGAAAAGCAACCAATATCATGTGTACCACGCCTTGATGGCCACACCCAGCCCCCAGCTCCATGTCCTCTGTCAGCCCATAGCAGAAGCAGACATATCAGGAACATTGAGGATATGGGAGAGACAGGGAACAGGGCACACTAGACCCTAGAGGAGAATGGACCCCATAGTGATTCTGATCACCAGCAGGTGCCTTGCAGCCCTCAGACGTTCCTGATGTCTGGATTCTCAGCAGGCTCCACCCTCACATATACAGGGCCATAACCTTCCAACTGCGCTGAACAAGAAGAAGACACAATATAGCTCTTTGCTGGGCACCTGGAGCCCCATACTGGGAGGGGCACTCTGTCTCTCAAGGAACACAATATGAACAGCAACAAAGACAGGAAGAGAAATGGCTCAGCGGTTAAGAGCACTGACTGCTCTGCCAGAGGTCCTGAGTTCAATTCCCAGCAACCATATAGCGGCTCACAACCATCTGTAATGGGATCCGATGCCACCGTCTTCTGTTGTGTCTGAAGACAACTACAGTGTACTCATATAAATAAAAAATAAATAAATCTTTAAAAAAAAGAAGACGTGGAAGGGAGGGGGTGGGAGAGGGAAATAGCTAAGTCAGTGAAATGAGCACAAGGACCTGAGTTCAATCCCCAGCACCCACATAAAAAGCTGGGTGTGGTGGCATGCACCTGTAATCCCAGCTCTGGAGGTCCCTAGACATTCCTGGCCAGCCAGTCCAGCCTAATGGAAGGGGGAGCTCCAGGTCCTAGAAAGAGTTCCAAGTGAATGACTCCAAAGAATGACACCCAAAGATGACGCCTAGGTTTATGTGGCCATCTGCTTCTCCTTGAGGACAGGAAGTGACATTTTACAAACTCATGAATTTCCTACCCAGTGCTCAAAACTACGTGTAACCGCTGCAAGGACACCACAAGGTGCATAGTAGTCTTTTAGTCTTTCTTGTTTTAGAAAGGAAAACTCAACCAGGATTCTCCTACCCTCCCATTGGCAGCAACAGCACCTGACTCTCAGAGACATCCTACCATGGCTGGAGAGAGCCTTCTCTATGGTGACACCATTATGACCACAGTTAATACTTCCCAAGCTCCTTCTGTGCAGGTTTTGGCCATTTCTTCCTCATGGAAACTCAAGGAGGCCAACACTATCTTACTTGCTTCCTAAGGAGGACACTGTGGAACAGCAAAGTTAAATGCTTACCCAAAGACAGAGGTGACGAAGCCGAGACATGGCTGGCTGAATGAAGAAGCTCCAATGCCCAAGCTTCATCCTTGCTATTTTGAACCTGCAAACTTCCTATCTGTCTCTGTCAGCTTTCTGATATGAAGAGCAAAGACCACAACAGTTCTTCTCAGAAAACACTCTGAGAAATAAGCACTCACGGTGTGGCACAGGAAGGGTGCTCATGCTATTGTGGGTGAGTACAGGACAGTCATACTAAAGCTCTGGGCTCCAGCCCGGCCTGGAGGTAGTCAGATCCCACACTTACATAAGACCTCTCCCAGTTCTGTACTTGAAACCCTCCCTTGCCTCTTCCACATTTCTCCCAGCCCTGGCCTACCCACTGGGTCACCTAGTCCTGTGGGCATAGCTGTCACAACTCAGAAAACAGTTTCAAGCCTGCCATCACTGAGAGGACAGGGCAGAGGCAAAGAACAGGGCAGAGTGGCCACTTGGGGACCTGCAGACTTATAAGAGGAAAGCTGTGTGAGTGGATGGGTTTTAAAAAAAAAAACTCCCATGCAAATGACCACAGCGCCACCTGGTGGTCACATGGTATTTCTTGTACAAGTGCATTAATACATTCAGCAAATGGATGTCCTGGAACTGGAGAGACTGGTCAGCAGTTAAGAGCTCTGGCTGCTCATGCAGACAGTCCAGGTTTAATTCCCAGAACTCACATGGCAGCTCACAATGGTCTGTAACTCCAGTGCCAGGGGATACGACACCCTCTTCTTACCTCCAAGGGCAGCAGGCATGCACATGGTGCACACACATACACACAGCAAAAACATTCATACACATCTAAAAAAAAACTTAAAAAGTAATTCTAAATAAGTAATAAACATGTCATAATACAAAACTCTTTGATAGGTTGTGTTCATCTGTTTAGTTTTTTTGTTTTGTTTTGTTTTTCTTTGCTTTGCTTTGCTTTGCTTTGCTTTGCTTGTTTTTTCATTCTAACCACTGTCTAAAGAATCACAGGGGCTGAAAAGATGGCTGTTAGCAAAGTATGTGCCTTCAAGGTACGAAAAACTGAAATTAATTCCCAGAACTCACATTTAAAATCATTCACCATGTATGGTGACCTATTCTTTAATCCCAGCCTTAGAGAGACAGGGACAAGTGGATCTCTGTGAGTTCAAGACCAACCTGATCTACATAGTGAGTTCCAGGCCAGCCATGGCTAATTAGTGAGACTCTGCACCAATTATAACAATAGAAGAAGAAGAAGAAGAAGAAGAAGAAGGAGGAGGAGGAGGAGGAGGAGGAGGAGGAGGAGGAGGAGGAGGAGGAGAAGGAGAAGGAGAAGGAGAAGGAGAAGGAGAAGGAGAAGGAGGAGAAGGAGGAGAAGGAGGAGAAGGAGGAGAAGGAGGAGAAGGAGAAGAAGGAGGAGAAGGAGAAGAAGGAGAAGAAGGAGAAGAAGGAGAAGAAGGAAAGAAGAAATAAAACATCAAGCATGGTGTTTTAAGCTTAATAGCAGCTTTGGGGAAGCAGAGACAGGCAGATCCTTGGGGCTCACTGGCCTGGCAGCCTCACTTAGTGAGCTCCAGTGAGAGGTCCTGTCTCACAATACAAGGTAGACAGTTCCTGAGAGGTCAGAGCCAAGATTGACTGCTGGCTTCCATAGGTGTGTACACCTGTACATACACACACACATACACCTGCACATACATACATACACACACCTGCACATATGCACATACATACACACACACCTGCACATACATAAACACACACCTGCACATATGCATATACATACACACACACACACCTGCACATACATACACACACACCTGCGCATATGCACATACATACACACCTGCACATACATACATACACACACACCTGCACATACATACATACATACATACACCTGCACATATGCACTTACATACACACACATACACATATGCACATACATACACACACACACACCTGCACACACACACATACCTGCACATATATACATATACACACCTGCACATATGCACGTACATACATACACACACCTACACATATGCACATACATACACACACCTGCACATGCATACACACACCTGCACATACATACATACATACACCTGCACATATGCGCATACATACACACACATACACATATGCACATACATACACACACACACCTGCACACACGCACACATACCTGCACATATATACATACACATACCTGCACATATGCACATACATACATACACACACCTACACATATGCACACACACTTTTTCAATTTTAAAAACACAAATAAAGGAGTCATTGTCCTTTTTATAAACAAGAATCCTGAGCTCAAAGACTCGGTTACTCAGAATGGGCATCCAAGAAGTGGCAGGCACTGGGTCATGCTTTGTTGAAGAAAGTGGCCAGAGACTCTGGATAAATGCAGCTTGTAGACAAGATGGACCTCAACTAAAGAATCACACAACAGTACCATGGAGCCTGAAGGAAAAATATAAAATGTATCTACCTGGCCAGGGATCAGGGAGGGGTTCCCCCATAGCAGCCAGGCATCAAACTGAGATCTGAGAGATAACAAAGATTTAATCAACAAGGCATTAATTTGTTCATTAATAAATGAAAGCAGTGTGCATCTCCCTCTACCCTGTTTTCACTTCTCCCCACATATGTATAAATTCCTAAAATGCTTGCTTTCCAATTCTGTGTGATTTTTTTCAGCTCTTTGCATCTCAGTGCGTTGAGGCCGTTCATTTTAACTAAGGGAGCTGTCGACCTGCTGACAGCCCCCATCTGTACCACAATTTATTTTTCCAAGACCCTGATGTTGACACTTGGGCTGCTTCCAAATTTTCATTCCTTTAGACAGGGTCACAGCCAATGTCCTCCATGTTCCAGTCTCACAAAGTGCCAGACCCAGACGCTGCCTCTGTGGTACCTGCCCGCCGTGTTCACGTCACTGCTCACTGAAGTCACTTCCTCTGATACTCAAACAAGCTTAACGTTCTAAAAGGGGGAAGGGGAGCTCATCGGGTAAGAGCACTTGCTACACAAGCATGAAGACTTGAGTTCAAATCCCCAGGATGTCCATGTTAAAATCCCAGACACACAGCCCAGTGCTGTGGGTTGCATGGATGGCTGCCAACCTGGCTTCGTCATCAGTGTAGACCATGTCTCAAGGAAATAAAACTGAAAGTGATAAAACTTTCACCAGACTTCCTTTTATGGCTTTTCTGTATGCTTTCATGAGCATAAGTATCTGCATGTTCACATGCTGATACACCATATACCAGACACACACAAACAGACACCACATACACAGACATACATGCACAGGTATGCACCACACAGAGAGAGAAACACACAGATATATACCACACACACAAGACAAACATACACACACAGGCACACGGAGGCATACACCACACACACAAGACATACACACACACACATACACACAGAGGCATACACCACACACACACACACCAAGGCATACACCGCACACACAAGACATACACACACATACACACAGAGGCATACACCACACACACACAGAGGCATACACCACACACACATACACACAGAGGCATACACCACACCCACAGAGAAACATACACACACACATAAAAAGCTCTAAAAAATTTGTCAAGATGCTATGTGTGTCCAGTATGTATATACGTGTGTGGACAGTGTATGTATTGTGTGTATATGTGTGTGGTGTGCAGTGTGAACAGTGTGTGTATACAGTGTGTATGTGTGTATAGTGTGTAGTGTGTGTGCATGTGTATGCAGTGTGTGGTGTACAGTGTGAATAGTGTGTGCATGCAGTCTGCATGTGTATGTTGTTTGTACCGTGTGCAGTGGGGGAGGAACACACGTGAGCAATAACACACATGTAGAGGTCAGACAATAACCTTCTAGAGAGTCACCACCTTCTGACTTGCTAAGGCAGAGTTTCCCTTGTCACTTATGCAACACTGTATCTCCAGGCTGTTTGGCCTCTGTGCAGGGTCATCCTCCTGTCTCCTCCTCCCATCTCCCAGGAGGAGTGCTGAGAGTTCAGACACAGGGTATGTACCACGTCAAGCTTTTGTATGTGTTCTGGACAAACTCAGGTCGTCATGAGTGCCCATGAAGCACTTCACCTACTGAGCCATTTGCCTCCCCTCCCCCCACTCTCTTGTACAATTTCCACATCAGACAGCTACTTAAGAATTGCACATAAAACTGGGCACGATGGTGTACACCTTTAATCCCAGGGAGAGGCGAGCGGATCTGAGTTTGAGGCCAGCCTGGTCTACAGAGTGAGTTCCAGGACAGCCAGGGCTGTTACACAGAGAAATTATGTCTCAATAAATAAATAAATAAATAAATAAATAAATAAATAAACAAAATAACTAACTAACTAACTAAAAAACACACAAAGCATGAACCTGGCCAGTGTCAGGACAGTGAAGGGCAAAGGAGACTGTACGGACAGAGTGCACTGTAATCTCTACCAAATTCACTCCCTGTTATCCATCCTGTCGGGCTCAGCCTGCGCTGAATGGAACAGAACTGGACAGGAAGTCAGACTCCCCACACTTGATCCAACAGCACCTCCTAAGCTGTGCCACAGGAACGAGCACATCGTCTCCAGCCCTGTACTCTTCAGTGACTTGGGGTGGATCCACTGAGCAAACCAGCGCTGTGGGTCTTCCGTGTGAATCACTCTGTGTCCCCTAAGTCCCATCAAAAACCCCTCCAAGTCTGCAGATTCAAGGCCAGCCTGGGATACATAAAAAGAAACTGTAAAAAAATGGGGGAGGGGAGAGAGTGGGAAGGGTAGGAAAGGGGAGTGGAGGGGAAGAAGGACTGGGGAGGAGACGATGTGATCCCACGAGCCAATAGCTGAAGAGGATGCCCAAGTCTCCAGACACAGGGAGTTTCTGAGCCCCTGAGCTGGTGTTTCCAAAGGAATCTCGCTTTCACGCCTTCACACTGGAGGTTTGGGACCAGCTGCTAGGGAGTTTTGAAAACCTCAGGATACAACAGGAGAGCTCAAGGCAAGGCCCATCAGAGAGAACCCCCAGAGGCCAGGAAGGTAGCCCCGTTTCTGCCCTCTTACCTGTAACAGCCTTTGAAGCCGAACATCTAGTTAGGAAACACTAAATCTGTGTGACATTGGAGCAAGGAGAAATGGGAACTGCGCCTTAGGTCTGAAGCCTGAGGTCCCCGACTCCACCCCCTCACAACTCCCTGGCCCCACTTCTGTTACAATGCTGTGGGTAGGTGCTTCTGACTGCTAATGTTCTGCTCCCCCACTGATCACCACTGTGAAAGCAGTTTAACCAGCCTGGTAGAAATAAAGACATTCACTAAGAACGTGTATCTCTCAGTATAACAGTCAGACCATTGAAACAACAGACCCCAAAGAAATGGGAACTTCCCTAGGAGTGTCATGGTGGGAGAAGAAAAATGTGCCATCCAGAGAGAGAACTTGTCTCTCACAAAGAGATTCGTCAAACTGTCGTCCAGACACAGATAATCAACAGTGGGCATGGCCACTCTTGGGCTCAGACTGCTTAGACGTGTATGCCCTTGGCCTTCTATTTAATCTTTAATCTCTCTTTAGGACCCAGAATGTAGACTTGAGGAGGTCACTGGATCTCTGTGTCTCTTCCCAGTGTGGCCACGTTTTACTCTTTTTTGCTATTAATTTGGCTGTTTTATTCTAAAGTGCCGATGACCAGTTTGACCTCTTGGAGTACAGACAGCAGTGACCCTAAATTCAATAATGAAGAGCCACATTTGCCCCTGTAGCCCTGTAGTGAGCACATCTCTGGAACATAGTAGGTACTCAGAAAATGGTCGTGAAATAAATAAAAAAAACGAAGAAGACAATGCAATGTGTGTGAAATGTCCTACTATGTACATGCAACCTGTCATTTCCTATCTTGTAACTTGCGACCACACACAAAGACATTATCAGATGATCATGATCTAGACACGGTAAACCCCTGTACTTACATATCCCTGGGGGAAAAAAAAAAAAAACAAGATGTCAACAGGTCTGTATTCCTCTGCAGGGCTCCCAGAAACATTCATTCTATCAGCATTTAGAAGTGTTGACATAAAACATGATTTGCACATCGGAGGAAATAAGAGAGTTTCTTCTTGAGCCCAAAATGGCTGAATGTGGCCCAGGAACACCGGTTCAGGATATCCCCAACAATGTTCAAATGTGGACATGATTTCATGATATTTTTATAGTTACAGAACAAAAGGAGGTCCCGAGTCAAGGCATTACCCACATAGGTAGGTGGAGCCATTGGGTAGGTAAGCCATAGCAAAGCCAGGTTCTCAGGTCTCAGACACTATCTGGTGATACACTTAGCTTTGGGGATAATGGGAGCTAGTGATCTGCTAGGCTGATCTATTCTGGAAGGTTCTACCTCATAGTCAAAAGGATGTTAGAGTCTCAGGATGATAGCTCTGTTGTTAAAGTACTTGCTGTACAGGTATGAAGACCTGTGTCCAATCCCCAGACACTCTGCGTAAGAGCTGTATGTCATGGCATACACTTATGATCATAGCACTTGGAAAGCAGAGGCATAACAGGGCCTCTCGGCTTGCTGGTCAGGAAACTCCAGACCACTGAGAGAAGAGTCCAAACCAAATACAAGGTGGGGGGACATTGAGATGATTCTGTGAATGTAGGTGTTTGCCACAGATCCTGATGGCCTGGGTTCAATCCAGAGAACACACATGATAGGAGAAAAGAACAACCTTCTAGGGCTGGAGACATGGCTCAATGGTTAAGAACACTGGCTGTTTGCTCTTCCAGAGGTCCTGAGTTCAATTCCCAGCAACCACATGGTGGCTCACAACCATCTGCAATGGGATCCGATGCCTTCTTCTGGTGTGTCTGAAGACAGCTACAGTGTATCCATATAAATGAAATAAATAAATCTTTAAAAAAAAAAAAAAGAACAATCTTCCACAGTTGTCCTGTGACTGTCACACACACTCCCCCACCTCTATAGTAATTAATAATTACTTGCCCTATTAATTAGATTTATTTAAGAAATATATTTATACAATATATGTTACAATTATGTATTAAACATATATAAATATAATAATTTAATTATATTAATTACTTGCTCTATTAAATTTATATATTTATGAAATATATATTTATATAAGATATGTTACATTTATATATTAAATATATCTAAATATAATTGTTTAATTAATTGACTAATTTTTTTAAAAAAAACATAAATCATGGACATCTCCTAAGGAATAACATGTGAAGTTATCTTCTGGCCTCCATACACATATGCACACACATGTACCTGCACACACATGAACACATACACATATGTACATACACACATTCAGAAAAGGATGTTAAGTCAGACAGAAAGGTGAGCAATTAGTGCCATTGGTGTTAGACTTCAGTGCACAGCTTAGAACAGACCACACCAGACCAAACGGTTCCAAGGGGGGAGAGGTTATTCAGGACATAGGGCAAAGGTGGGGGGAGAGAAATGGGAGAAGATGGAAGAGAAAGAGGAGAGAGAAAGGAAAGAAGTGGAGGTTGGCCATGACCACGTGGAGAGAGGCGGAAGGGAAGTGGGCAGAGGCTAGGGGACAGAGAGAAGCTAGAGGCAAGAGAGCAAGAGAGAGGAGGAGATAGGGAACCTCTTTCCATTTACCAGACTGCTGGCAGTATGTGTGAAGATACTTTAAAATGATCAGGTCTAGCGTGCCATTAGGTGGCCACTTTAATCCGTTATCTAGAGGGTACCGAATCCAGACCTTTTTGCAGAGGTGTATCAATTTGGAAGGCCTCAAATCAGGCGTTAATTTTAGAGATTTTAGGTTTTTGAGGAGACAACACAGTGAGGTGTCTGTGGGTGCAGTAGAAGACAATGTGGTGCCCATTGGGTGACGGGGGGCTGTTACCGAGCTATTCATATCGGCATCCTGAAAGAAAAGTTGGCAACGAAATCAGGCAAACAGCCTAGATATCAGGTCATCACAAGAATACCTAGGGGCCTCGGCTGTGGTGAAACTCCCGAAGCTTCGCCACACAGCCGCTCCACCTGGTACTAGGATTTCCCGCTGCCGCACCCCCCTGGGGGCGTGGGGGGAGAGCTGTGAACTACTTTCAAGGGGGGTCACCCCAACAGCCAATGTCCTAGGTTGTAGGTCAGCTAGAGGCCAGTCATATGAACTGGGGCAATGAAAAGCCAACTCCTTAGCAGGGAAGGCTGGTCAGGTTCTATCTGAGAGTCCAGGGTCCCTCCCACCAATTGGAAGCTCCTTACCAATTAATATGCCAGTGTGTGTTTGAGGGTTTGTGTAGTCTGGTATCAGGAAAGGTGGAACCATGAGGTCTGTGTAGACCTGTCTGGCTGCCCAGCCCACGTGGCAGAGCACCACTTGAGGGCCGCAGCAGCACAGCTCACGTAGTGGAAGTTTCATGAGCCTCGCAGTGGTGGATGGAGTTGGTCTGCAGCAGCGGTGGAAATTCACAGTCGGTGATGGCAGGTAGCAGCAGATGGAGTCCACATGGTATAGCAGTGGCGGCAGTGGCGGTGGGGTTGTGGCAGGCCATGTGGCGTCGGTCCTCAACGGTCACAGCAGCCTGCTGAGGCTGCCCGATGCTGCAGAGGTCTCAGGGTTCCCGAAGTCTTCCTTCCCGGCCAACGCACCAGTGTTAGACTTTGGCTCGAAGCCTAGAACAGACCACACTAGACCAAATGGTTCCAAGGGTGGGGAGTTTATTCAGGAGATAGGGCAAATGTGGGGGGGGAGAGAAATGGGAGAAGATGGCAGAAAAAGAGGAGAGAGGAGAGAAGTGGAGGCCGGCCATGACCACGTGGAGAGAGGGGGAAGGGAAGGGGGCAGAGGCTAGGAGACAGAGAGAAGTTAGAGGCAAGAGAGCAAGAGAGAGGAGGAGGCAAGCAGCCCCTTGTATAGTGGGCAGGCCTACCTGGCTGTTCTGTGGGAAGGAGCATAGCTGGCTGTTGCCAGGTAACTGTGGAGGTGGAGTTTAGACAGAATACTAACAACTGGGGTACTGCTTGGCTCCACTTCCACAGTGCCCAACTTTCCACCACCATAAATTGTTCAACCAGCCACATGAACATGACTTCCTTCTAGAAAATTCAGTTTCCAGAAGCCACTTGGATTCTTTGACTTGTGTCTCCTCCTTCCAGCTTCCAACCCTTTGATGTTGTGTCTCTAACTGAAGCCAAGACAAGGTTTCTATGCACGAGAAGGACCATTCTCCGTGATCCTCAGGTGACCAGATTGGAGCACCCCAAGAAGCCAGGGTAGCATCCCCACCTCAAGGTCCATGTCTGCAGAATCCCTTCTCCCATGAAAAGGGAACCACAAGTTCTGTGAACTAAGCCTGCACATCTTTATCCTGCCCAGCACAACCAGACCTGAAACAGGAAGATGAATCAACACTACCTTATTCTCTGGCAATTAGTGGAGTGGAGTTCAACATGAAGTCTTGAGCTACAGAATCCAAATCTCCCACCCCCTCCTATCCTAGCCAAAGGAAATAGCCACAGTCTCTAGAGCTATAAGAGAAAAACACACATTATTTAAGTTTTCTAAAAAGAAAAAGTGTGGCTAGAAGTGGTGGAACACACCTTTATTCCCTGCACTCAGGAGACAGAAGCAGATAGATCTCTGTGAGTTTGAGGCCCAAGTGGTTCTTGTAAGCAAGTTCCAGGACAGCCATTGCTAATTAAAACCAAAAACAAAGGCGTGAGCGTCTAAACAGTACAGAAATTCTTTCTGCCCTATTATTATCAGTATATTAACAAAAATATGCCTTTGTGGGTAGAAGAAAAGAAGGTTAAAGAATCCACTCCATTGGCTGAGGAGGAACTGCGACCTCCCTGCTATGTAATTAAACATATGACCAGAAGGTGGCGGTACAGGCTCACAGCAAGCCTTTCACAGCCCAGGTTTGTCCCTTTCTCTTAGTTGGTAGAGTCAGTAGTACCGTCCTCCTGTTCTCGAGAACATGCCTTAGGAAGAAATGCCCCAGAGGGTCCAGCAAACACCAGGGGTGCGAAATGCACCACATGTAACCCTCTCCTGAGCCAGGTACGAGGAGCAGAGGTTAAGCCTGCGGGAACAGAATGGGAGAAGCAGAACTGGAAGCCTGGCAACCGACACAAGCAATCCCCTCTCAGACATTTAGGATCTTGCCTATGGTTCAATAAGCAGTTTGCCATTAGACAAACTGATCTGAGGCTGGGAGCAATAGTGCATGCCTTTAATGCTGGAATCTGAAAAAGGAGGATGACCTTCTGTTTTGAAATACACAGGAAAATGCTGTCTTAGCCTCCTCCAGCCTTGCAAATAAATACACTACACCTTGCTGGGAAGATCATAGCTATGCCTGCAGCTTATTAATCTCTCCAAATTCCACATAAAAATGAGTGGGATCAGAGCAATCAAAAAAAAAAAAAAAAAAAAAAGGCCAGGCAGTGGTGGCGCACGCCTTTAATCCCAGTACTTGGGAGGCAGAGGCAGGCGGTTTTCTGAGTTCGAGGTCATCCTGGTCTACAGAGTGAGTTCCAGGACAGCCAGGGCTACACAGAGAAACCCTGTCTCGAAAAAAAAAGGGGGGGGCCTCAATATAAGTGGAGGCCAAAAACTGAACCGAGAACACCCCCACCCCTACCCCAGCCCCCGCAAAAGGTCGCCATCTTTTTGTATGCCTCGTTAAAACCGCACGAGAAAGTGGATGCTCTTCCAGTTAGGAACGTCAGCCTTTTATGGTTCCTTAGGCTCAGGAAAAGAACTTTCACAAAAAGCAAACCGTAGGAAAGTCTTGATGCCAAATCTCATAAGACGTTAATTCAAGAAAAAAACAAAAACATAAAAACAAACAAACAAAAACCGAGGAACAAAACAGCATTCCCACCAACAGGAAAACCACGCCAGAGAGACACTCTCAGAACAGAACAGAACAGAACAGAACAGAACAGAACAGAACAGAACAGAACCATAACCTGTTTCAAAATAACGTACAAGGCATTCAGAAACCATGCAAGACCACCGAAGAGCAACATACATCAGAATTAGAAAGCCCTGAGAAGAATGCAAGGAACTTGGAAAAAGATGAGAAATACATTTTTAAGAATCGTTTTAGAAGTGAAGACACAGAAGACAGAATCAGCTCCACCTCAGGATAATGCCTTCAGACAAAGAGGTCAAAGGTTTTAAGTCGACAGAAAAGTTGAGAAGCGCATAGCATACAAAGCTGAGTGTACTAGCTAGCACACAAAAATTTCCCCAGTACATGGGAGGCAGAGGCAGGTGGATCACTGTGAGTTCTAGGAAAGCCAGGACATGAGGCCATGTTTAA
>NW_021620421.1:1110517-1117363 GCF_004785775.1 Grammomys surdaster | reverse complement strand
GAGCCTTTCTTGGTGCTGTTGTCCCTTTTCCTCGGTGTTTTCGGCGGTGTTGGAGGAGGAGGAGGAGGAGGAGGAGGAGGAGGAAGTAGTTAGCACACAATATACCTAAAATAACAATCCCAAACAATCAGACCTATTTAGACACGGTCTAATAAAGTTTCCAAATCTTCAGGAAAAGAGGGAAAAATCCTTCATGAGTCTAGACAGAATAAATAAATAAATAAATAAATAGATAGATAAATAAATAAAATGAGAAAATAAATTTAAATATTATTGAGAAAAGCTTTATGCCAAAAGAAAATGAAGTAAGATTTTAAAGATAGTCAATAATGGAGGATAAGCTAATAATTCTTTGCCTAGCATACCTAACTTGAAAACACAACAGGTGCAGGAAGGTTCTTACTATGATGTGAATCTTGAGCACTCTTTGAAGGCCCATGTGTTAAGGCTTGCTCCCCAAGGCAGAGCTCCTGAGAGGGGGTGGGACCTTTAGGAGGCAGGAACTAGGGGAAGCTTTTGGTCCCTGGAAAGGATTTGGGGGAATTTTGTGAATGGTTTAGCACCACTATATACTCCCACTATGACATGCTGTCTGACACACACCCAAAGCAACAGGGCCAACCTCTTCTCTGTATAAGTCAATTTCTTTTATATTTACCACAATTGCAAAAAGCTGACTAGCACCAATCATAGACACCAACCAACTGAAGGAAGAGGATGTTCATGAGTCCTTGCTAATAACCTACTAGAGAAAAAGACCAAGCGAATAACAGAGGATCCAATACTATTTATTTGATGTTTTTCTATATCACACACAGAGAGATAAAATGGCAACAATCATACCCCAGCAACTTCTTTGCACTGGAAGTTCAGTAACAGCTCTGCGCTCCTTGTTGCTGGCTCAAGTCTGATAAAGTACATCCCTGAGGACCAAAGCAGCAGGAGTGTGCACCTTTATAGATTGAGGTGATGTCATGAAATCCCATTTTCCACTTAAAAATAAGTCTTCCGGAAGAGAACACAGATGCTGGCTTAAAACTTCCCAAATTCGGATCACGGCCCCTCATGGGTCGGTTATAGAATTGGATATGGAGTTTGGACAAAGAAAATGATCAACAGTAAAAGAGTCTTACTACTCAACAAGAAAATATTAATTTAAAATCAGACTTGTAATGAATAGAAGGCCTTCTGGCAGTGTGTGCCTGTCTTGCACCGGGAATTTACTGCAGCCTAGGTTTGGGACACAATAGACACTCCTGACACACAGTGCCAACCAATGCTGCCCAAGCACCTTGGGTAAGATCTGAAACTCCTCATGTTATGAAATGCAATGCCTTCCATTACATACATAGTTTTCTGCTCTCTAGTAATATAGTGTTTTAGATACAAAAGACAAAAATAATTTCATAGTTCCCAACTGCCATTCCTCAGCATGTAACAAATTAGTGTATCTTTGAGCCCTGTTACAGAGTTTCATTTCTGTTTCATTGTTTCTGAGACAGAGTTTATGTATTCCCCAGGTGGTCTGAAACTCACAAGTAGACCAGGCTGGACTCAGACTCAGAGATCTGCCTGCCTCCCCTTCCAGAGTGCTGGGATTGTATTATATACGATACCACACCCAATCAAAGGTTTGATTATAAAAACTGTTGTTCCTTTCTGCTGGAGAGTTGGCTCAGTGGTTACTCCCAGAGGACCCAGGTTGGATTCCCAGCATTAACATAGCATAATCATCTGGAATTCTGGCTCCAGGAGCTCCAAGTCCTTCTTTTGGCTTCCAAGTGGCCCAGGCATGCACATGGCACGAAGACATACATGAATCTCCAACGCTCACATAAAAAATGGAGTACCAGGCTGGAGAGATGACTCAGCAGTTAAGGGGACTGACTGCTCTTCCAGAGGTCCTGAGTTCAATCCCCAGCAACCACATGGTGGCTTGAAACCATCTATAATGGGATCTGATGTCCCTCTTCTCATGTGTCCAAAGACAGCTACAGTGTACTCATATTAAATGGATAAATAAATAAATAAACAAATAAATAAATAAATCTTTTTTTTAAAAAACCACCTGGAGCACCATGCCAGGTGTCAGTAGCTCATGCCTTTAATCTCAGAACTCAAAAGGCCGAGGCAGGCGGATCTCTCTGAGTTCAAGGCCAGCCTTGTCTACAGAATGAGTTCCAGGACAGCCAGGGCTACACAGAGAAACTCTGGGCAGGGGAAAGGGAGGTGTACCATCCAGACTTGGTGGTACACTCCCTTAATCCCAGCACTCAGGAGAAAGAGGCAAGTGGATCCTTGTGAATTCAAAGCCAGCCTGGTCTATGTGGCAAGTTCCAGCCCAGACAAGACTACAGTGAGAGCCTGTCACTGTCTTTTAAAAAAAAAAAAAGTGACTCAATGTACCAGAGTGGGGGAATACCTGGGCACCCTTCCAGAGGCGAATGGGGAAATGGGGAGAAACTCTGTAAGGGGAACTGGAAAGGGGGCCGTTATTTGGGATGTAAATAAATTAATTAATTAATGAAAAAAATTCTTAAAAAGTGCAAGACCTGGTTGTATTTGCCTATAACTGCAGTACTGAGGTATAAAGACAGATGGCGCCCTAGAGCAGCTGGCCAGACAGCCAGTGAGCTTCCAGTTGAGTCAGACACCCCCATCTCAAACCAGTAAAAAAGAGACAACAGAGGGAGGCACTCAATGCTCTGCTCTGGCCTCCACGTAAGTACACGATCATGAACTTTCACATTGGGATTCGTGGAACAAGCAAGACGCGCGCAGAACAACACGCGTACACACACACACCATAAATTGTAAAAATAAAATAATTTGGGATTGAGATTAAGACAGAATTCGCAATAATTTCTGGAATGGCTCAAAAGATACTTTTGATATTTTGCACCATGTATTTATATGACACATTCTTCTCATGTAATTGACAATTACAAAATAGAAATATCAACTCTGGCCGGGCAGTGGTGGTGCACGCCTTTAATCCCAGCACTTGGGAGGCAGAGGCAGGCGGATTTCTGAGTTCGAGGCCAGCCTGGTCTACAGAGTGAGTTCCAGGACAGCCAGGGCTACACAGAGAAACCCTGTCTCGAGAAACCCCCTCCCCCGCAAAAAAGAAAGAAAGAAATATGAACTCTGAGTAACACTGAAGATGCCCTAAAGTATCAAATATTCATTCAAGGACTGATGGGGGGGTGCACATGTATGCATACATGGAAGTCTAGCAGAAGGCCAGAGGACAGCCCTGGGTATCATCCCTCAGGCACTGTTTGCCTTTGTTGATTGATTTGTATGAGATATTTGAGACAGGGTTTCACTGGGACCTGGGGCTTGCTAAGTAGGCTAGACTGGCAGCTCAGGGAACCTCAGGGGTCCACCTGCCTTCACCTCCCCTGCAATGACATTACAAGAAGGTACCCCCATACCTGTTTTTTTTTTATGAGATTTGGGAGGGGGTTGTTCTGGTTTTTTATTTTGTTTTGTTTGAAAGAATCTCTCTCTGTGTAGCCCTAGCTATCCTGAACTCACTCCGTAGAAAAGGCTGGCCTCAAACTCAGTGATCTGCCTTCCTCTTCCTCCCAAGTGCTCGGGTTAAAGGTCTGTAGCACCATGCTTGGCACGTACAGCTTTTTTTTTTTTAACATGAGTTCTGAGGGATCAAATCCCAGACCCCATGCTTTACATGTATAAAAGCATTTTACCAACAGATCCATCTCCTCAACCCAAGATTTAGTTCTTTCTAAGAAAAAAGGGGGGGGGGAGTATGTAAATTTGTTTTTTTTTTTTACCTTCAGTAAATGGTAAAACCATGGGTATACCAAAGGATTGTTTTAAAATAAATGTCTTCATGATGTAGTTCTGGTAGATGTTTGACTTGCATATCTATTTTATATGCCTACGTACAGAGGCTCATAAAAAGTCTTGGTTAAAAAGGAGGTTACAAATGGCAAGCCTTAAGAAGCCTGGATCCAAATCAGAAAATGAGGGATCCACAGAGATGACTCACCGATTAGACCCCCACAAGATGTTCCTGGCCTCTCCTGATAGATGACTAAGGAAAACTCAGAGGTGACGGAAGTTTGCCTAGGGCCATACAACAGCTAAGCTGCCTGGTAGGGCCCAGGCCCAAGTGAATGAGGTTATCTGCTGGTTCAGTACGCAGTTGCTGACGCTCTGAGTGAAACTCCCTGGCTTCCGGGCCACCTGCTCTATGTGGGGGGGATGAGGGGTGGGAAGCATAAAAGATCATGTGCTGGTCTTGCTGTCCAGCTGGGCAAAGCAACTGTGGGGGCCCAGGTCCTACCGGCCCTGCAGAGCCTCGGAGTGCTCTGGAAGCTGCTGTGCTCGCATTGTCTCAGGCTCCAGAGATGACAGTGCATAACTTCACAAGACTGTCCTCAAGTTTCACTTCTGGTTCTCTGCACCTCCCTGATTCTTCTTCTGTCCCTTAGAGAGGGCGGAGGTGGGGCTGAGAAAGGGTCTCTGCTTGAAACTGAGAAGTCAGTTTGACTGGCCTCAATACTCAACACCCTTCCTGGGTAGAGGCACAGATGAGCTGGCACCCGTAGAGAAGATAACCTGTGCCAACTGCACTCCAGGCTGCAGCACCAGCTGAACTGTTTTATCTCCTTGTACCCCAGCGCTTGTGACACTCAGCCTTGGAAGAAAGCAGGAACAAAATGTGCATCTGTTAAATAACCCAGAGAATGTATGAATTTAATAAATTATTTTGATCTCGTTTAGAGTCTTGATCTCAATTCAAACTTTAAAATACACCCCCTTTCCCTCTACAACAGGAGCTCAGAGGGAGGAAATATAGCAAACACTCAGTATTACATCAGGACTAGAGAGGTGTTTACTTCAGGGGTGTAGCCAGGCTTTCAGGCATTTTCTTTTCTTTTGGACACACATGTCTTTCTGTGTAGCCCAGGCTGGCCCTAACTTCACAATCCTCTAGACTCAACCTCTTAAGTGTAAGGATTACAGGTTTATGTCTCCATTCCTATCAATATCCTGTTTTGTTTTGTTTTAAATCAATTTGAGGATAGAGAGATGGCTCAGCAGTTAAGATCACTGGCTACCCTTCCAAAGGACCTAGGTTCGATTCCCAGCACCCACACAATAGTTCACAGCTGTCTGTGATTCCAGTTCTAGGGGATCTGATACCCTCACACACACATACATGCATTCAGGGCACCAATGTACGTAAAATAAACTATCCTTTACTTATGCCCACGTTGCTCCAGAAGGACTCGGGTAGCTCTCAGAAACACTAACCGCTGAAAGGTAAGAATGGCAACAATACAACTTGTGCTGTAATGAGGGCAACGATCTTGTTTCTCATTCTAAAGAAATGGTGGGAAACACTCTGAAATAGTTCCTGTGGCTCCTGTCCCCTGGAGGGTACTCATGTTAGACAGTCACAAGTCTTTAAGACATGAGTTGGTAGAAGTCATGGCCCAGCCCAACCCTTGGTTTTGCCTATTCTCAGCTCCCTGGTCCACCATGGAGGGACAGCTCTACTCTACTGCATGACTGTCATCAGGCAGAGCCACTCTGCTGGGCCTTCCCATTGTGATTGTCTGAAGCCCATGACTTTGAGCAAAAACAAAAACAGATAACCGAAAACCTTTCTTCTTCCCTCAGGTGGTTGTGTCAGGCATTCTGTCACAGTAACACCAAAGTAACTAATACAATGTCCCCGGTGTGGTCCATCTCTGCTGGTCCTTTCAGTGTCTAATCAGAGTATTGTGATCACTTCTCTGTGGGCTCAGTGTTTACCTGCTGTACAATTCCAATTCCACCCACAGGGAATCCAGGTCATGAAGGACCTTATCATATGGAAGTGGGAAGACCATTTCTCGGGCTGGAGACATAGCTTAGTTGGTTACATAGTGGTTACATAGTGCTGTGGTTTGAATAAGAAATGCCTTAGGCTAGCAAAATGGCTCAGCAAGTAAAGGCATTTGCCTCGACCTGAGTTCAATCCCCAGGATCCACATGGCGGAAGAAGAGATTTCAACAAGTTGTCCTCTAACCTACACATACCCAACCCAATAAAAAAAGTAATATAATCTTTTTTCTTTTCTTTCCTTTTTTTTTCTTTTTTTTTTTTTTTACGTGCCTCATAGATTCACGTGTTTAAACCTGTGGTTGCCAGCTGGTGATGCCGTGTGGGGAGGTGACGGAGCCTTACAAAATGGAGCATTCTTGAAAAAGTGGGTCATTGGGGCAGACCTTAAGGTTTAATAGCCCCCCTTCCTGTTCTCTCTGTCTCTCTCTGTGTCTCTCCCTATCTCTATATCTCCTTCTTCTCTCTGTCTCTATGACTTTCTCAATCTCTGTGTCTCCCTCTGTCTCTATCTCTGTCTGTCTCTGTCTCTCTGTCTGTCTCTACTGTCTCTATGTCTTTCTTTCTCTGTCTCTCTGTCTCTCCCTCCCTCCTCTCTCCCCCACCCCACCTCTCTCTCTTCTTCCTGGCCACTTAAGCGGTGTAACCAGCTGACCCTACCATGCCTCCCAGGCCTGAAGCCAAGTCTTCCTCACTTTGGTGGATAGAACTGTGAGCCAGAATAAATGCTTTCTCCCTGAAGGCGCTTCTTGTTGTGTATTTTGTCACAAGAGGAAACGTGACTAATATACCTGGCCTACTTGGGGCCCTGGGTTCTAGTCCACTCATTGCATAAATCAGGCATGGTGACACACCCCTGGCATTCTAGCACTTGGGAGGCAGAGGCAGGAGAATCAGGAGTTCAAGGCCAGCCTGGACTGCATGAGACCTTGTCAAAGAGAGAGAGAGAGAGAGAGAGAGAGAGAGAGAGAGAGAGAGAGAGA
>NW_021620421.1:871439-1110507 GCF_004785775.1 Grammomys surdaster | reverse complement strand
AGAGAGAGAGAGAGAGAGAGAGAGAGAGAGAGAGAGAGAGAGAGAGAGAGACAGAGAGAGAGAGAGAGAAAGACACAGAGACACAGAGAGAGAGACACAGAGAGACTATTTCTTCACTTTCTGACATGATTCAAAGAAGCAACACAACTGAGACCATTATTTGAGGCTACTTTCCTGCTCAAAAGAATGCAACAAAACAGATTCAAAGAAAGAATATGTATCCTTCAGAGTAACAACTGCCATTTTCCCTGACTTCTGGCTAAGGACCTCAACTCCCCCACTATGAAGACCATGAAGGAAGGAGGGAGCAGGCATCTCACCAGCTTGAGCGGCTCACCAGCTGCAGTGTGACTGTCACCCCGGCAACCAATTATCCCTCTGTAAAAACATTTCTTTTGCCTAACAGTCATAAATCTCCTCTTTTAAAGGACAGGTTGGTTGTTGCCTCTGCTTTGAGGAGATATGTGCATAGCAAGTGGCCATCCATCACAGGCTAAAGGGGGATATGGGTCAAATACCGAGATCACAGCCTAGTCCATTCATCACTGGTATGAGGAGGTCATGCCAGGGACGAAGATGGCTGTAGACCCCATCCATCCTGGGTGATCCCAGAAGGCTGACGCCTGCGAAGCTGGAAGATCCTAGTATTCTCTTCTCCGCACATACTGAGGTGACCTCATATCCACTCTCCACAGCAGCTCGGATACTCCTATCTCCGTGTTCCTGAAGTGGTCACCTCAAGAAATAATAATAAACTTATAAAAGAAAAGGAACTGATTTTAGAGTAAAGGAGTGGAGAAAAAAATAGAAAGGGGGAAATGAGTAAAGAAAGCTAAGAGCAATCCGGAGTGAGGCCAAACAGAGACAGTCACTGAATCCCAAGTAATTGGAAACCATAGGCCACTGGTATGAATTGGCTTCCTAACAGTCATTGTGAAAAGGAAGATAACCCACGGAAGCTGACTAGGAGAAAGCCATTCTCTAGGAACGTGTCTATCCTTATTAAAGGCAGTGCTTCGGAGGTCTCCGAGCCCAGGTGTGCAGAATGAGCAAGCATGGTCCTCATCAAGACTGAGCAGTCAACCTCTGGGGCTGTTTCCCTTAACTCCCCTCAATAACACCCTACAATACAATGCTAAGGTCCAGCTGAGCAGAAACAGTGAGCCCCTGGGAAATTCTTCAAGGTTAAGAATTGCAGGTACAGATGTAGGTTTCTAAAAAGTATTTCCAGCATGAATGTGGCCCTCACTCGGAACAAAACCTTCCATCTGGGTTTTCTAATATTTTTAAGATTTTTTTTTAAAAATGTACTTGTACAAGAGTTTTGCCTGCATATATACAAGTATACCATGTATGCACTTGGTGTTCCAGGAGATCAGAATAAGGTGTCTAAGGCGCTGGAACTGGAGTTATAAGCAGTTGTAAGTGGCCATCTGGGTGCTGGGAATTGAACCAGAGTCCTCTGTGAGAGCAGCCAGTGCTCTTAACCACTGGGCCATTTCTCTGGCTCCCAATTTTATTGTTTCTCAAAGGGAAATTTGCATACTAATGGGCTAGATATTTTCATTTCTGCATAAAGGATTAAATTTTGACTGAATATTTGATTTTAATGTTTTAAAATTATATTATTTATTTATATTTATCTTACTGTTTTAGGATTTTTTTTTTTTTTTTGGTTTTTTGAGACAGGGTTTCTCTGTGTAGCCCTGGCTGTCCTGGAACTCACTCTGTAGACCAGGCTGGCCTCGAACTCAGAAATCCACCTGCCTCTGCCTCCCAAGTGCTGGGATTAAAAGCATGTGCCACCACCGCCCAGCCTGTTTTAGGATTTTAAACAGACACCATAACCAAGACAACTCTTGTGAAGATAATCTTTAATTGGGGCTGGCTTACAGGTTCAGAGGTTCAGTCCATTATCAAGGTGGGAGCATGACAGCATCCAGGCAGGCATGGTGCAGGAGGAGCTGAGAGTTCTACATCTTCATCTGGAGGCTGCTAGTGGAAGACTGGCTTCCAGGCACTAGGATATCTTATATCCCACATCCACAGTGACACACCTACTCCAACAGAGCCACACCTTCTAATAGTGCTACTCCCTGGGGTGACCATATATAAACCATCATACTTACTTAATATTTATTATTATTGTATATGTATATGTATGTGTGTTCAAGTGCCATGACACACACGTGAAGGTCAAAGGACGACTTTCAAAGGTTGGTTCTCTCCTTCCACTATGGGATCCAGGAGCTGAACTCAGGTCACCAGGCTTGTAACCTTCATTTTATCCATTGAACTGTCTTTCCGTTGGCCAAATATTGAATATGGCAGATCACAGAGCATAGTTAACATTTTTTTTTGAGTCATTGATAATTTGATTTTATAATCACCAATGCTGAGAATACCACTTCATACAAGGGTGCCTTTGGACTATTTCAGATATTGCTAGAAATTATCTCCTGACCCCAAACCAAAGTTCATTTAGCAATTTTTTAATGAAACGAGAACCAACCACTTGAACAGCAATTTTAAATGCTCTGACACAATATTATACAAAGTTATGCTAATTTGGGGGCAGGAGCACTTGCTGCTTTTCTGGAGGACCAAAGCTGATTCCAAACACTCACATGGCTGTTCACCATCATATGTAACTCCAGTCCCAGGGCATCCAATGTCCTCTTCTTGCCTCCCTTGGCACCAGGCACACACATAATGCATAGACATACATGCTAACAAAACACTCATATATACACATAAAATGAATACAATTGAAAAAATAATGATAAACAAAGATAAGTTAATTAGATACTTAATATCCTGAGTCATGACAATAGGAAAATAATAAAAGTCACTTTTCACAATTAAATCATGATGTTTCTATAAAAGCAGAAAACTGCATGTGCTGTAAAAAAAAAAAAAGACTGCAATTTATAACATAGAATAAACAGTAGTCTCTGTGCTGCTGTGTTTCAGGCAGATCTGGCTGGCATTTCATGATTCCACAGCATGCAAAGCACTGTCCCATGTGGTACTCAGAGCCAAGACTACAGTGAAGCCACACAATACAACATGAATGAGCACTGCCAGGAAACATCGAATCACTGTGCATTTGATTTTGAATAACAGTTTCGTTATTGCAAGTTCCAAAATACTGTCGCCAAAAGCCTCCCAGCCCCTCATTCCATTATACAAGTCCACGTGGTGTCACGACCTACTACTGAAGCAGTTGGGACTTAGGAGTCACACTTGCAAGATGACTGCGAGTTCATTTCCCATGGCTGAAGACAAAAGATGCACCCTGTGCATGGAGGGCATCATGCCATACGCTGGACACCCACACAGACCAAGAGAGGAAAAAGGAAAAACCTAGTCAGGGCCCCAGCACTCCTTCTCCATTTCCTGCTCAGCCAAGATGTGCCCAGGTAAGGAGCCCCAGCTTTCAGGCTCTAATGGACTCTATCCCCTCAAACCGTGAGCCAAAAGAAATCCTTCCTCCCTTACCTCTCTTTTATCCTGTATGCTGCCGCAGCAAAAAAAGATAAGTTACTAAAATAACGGAGCCTGAAATGTCTTCTGGGATGCTGGCAATGTGTGTCAGTTACATGGACGCTTTATAAAAATTCTTATTTATGAAAGTGATACCAGGGGTTTCTCCTCTGAGTCCACCCCCATAGCTTTGGAATTGGACTCATGACCCAGGGTTCCCCTAATTCTTTCCCGTTGCCCCTTTCAGCCATTCCTTTTATCCCACCTCCATTCCTTTGTAATCCCACAAACCCACAGAAGAGCTCTCTAACAGGGACCCACAGCTGCCACACTTGGCTGAGGCCCAGAATCGCTCTCTGCCAGGGACCCCACAGCCTCCACACTTGGCTGGGACTCAGCCATTTCTTCTAGCCTATCGGCATTCCTTTGTGACTCCCACCAACCTGCAGAACTGCTCCCTACCAGGGACTCCACAGCTGCCACACTTGGCTGGGACCCAGATTGGGCAATGGCAACTAAAGACTGGAGCACCCACCCAAGGAAGACAAGACTAGATACCTACTCCAGGAAAGACCACAAATATAGTGTCTTCGGATGCCTAGATCTCAGTACAAAACACAAACACGAAGAACCAAGACACTGTGACTCATCCAGAAGCCCTATTGTAATGTGTCCTGGGAAAACCAATTTAGTTGAAATACATACTAGAAACTTCAAAATAGCAGTTATTCATTTCTTCAAGGACCTTAAAGGTTACGAATAAATGCCTTAATAAAGACCATGAAAACCTAGACAGTTGAATGAAGTAATGAAAACAATTCAAGATCTGAAACCAGAATTTAACAAAGAAATAGAATCACTAAAGAAAAGCAAAACTGAAATAAAATTTGAAATGAAAAATTTAATAAGTCAAACAAGAAGCCAAGAGATCAGAGCCTGGCTCAACATTCATCAGAGCAGCCTCTGCTTGCGGTGGATCGTGATTAACAAACACCGAGACTCACCACTGGACAAACACCGAGACTCACCACTGGACAACGTGCAGAAAGTTAGTAAGACTTTAGGGGCACTCAACCCTAAATGGGATGTCTTTACCAAACTCCTCCTTCAAGGCTCAGGGGTCTAGTGGAAAAAGAAGTGGAAAAACTTAAGAGAGTCAAAGGTATGGCTGACTCCACGGAAAGAGCATCTTCCAGACACAACAGGACCAGTGCGCACATGAACTCACAGAGACTGTTACACCTGGGAAAGTGGATACAATGTCTCTATTTGATGGTGAAGAAAAAAATCAGTTTGTTTGTTTTTCCCAATGGAGCAACAGTAGGTATATCAACCACATTCTAGGTCAGGCCTCATGCCCAGAAGTTGTTGGCCAACACAACACCTGTCTGTAATACCTGTTTTTTAGTTTTGCCTTTTTTTTTTTTTTTACTCCGTGTTTTCGGTGTACTATTTGTTTTGGATTTGGTTTTTTTTTTTTTGTCTTTGTCTTATTGGTTTGACTGTTTTGATTTTCATTTTTTGTAGGGGCCTTTTTTGAGGGAGAGAACATGGAGTTTGTGTGTGTAAGGAAGTGGGGAGGATATTGGCAGAGCTAAGGGAGAAGAAAGAATATGATCAAAAAACATTGTATGAAAAAATATAAATGAAAATAATGATTTAAAAAGTAATACCAGACATATTACAGATTTTTAAGAATTTATTTTTTATTTTATGTACATTAGTGTATGTACATTACTGTATGTCTGTTCCTCTGTAACAGGTATTACAGAGAGGTGTGAGCTGCTGTGTGGGCGCTGGGAATTGTACTTGGGTCCTCTTAAAGAACAGTCAGTCCTCTTAACCACTGAGCCATCTCTCCAGCTCCAATATTACAGATTTTTAAATAAAAGCTGTTGGCCAGGTATGGCAGCACACAACTATAAGTCTACTAGTTGGGAAGCTAAGGTTACAAGATCATCAGTTCAAAGCCAGCCTAAACCTTATCTCAAATAAACAAACAAATATATATATATTAAAATACGATGCTGGGTGTGGTGGTACATGTATACACATCCTTACCATTGGTCCTCAACTTTTAAATTGAGATCTTTTGAGGGTTAAATGACCATTTCAGGATATCAAATATCTTGTGTATCAGATATGTATATTGCAATTCATAACAGTAGCAAAATTAGCCTGCCTCCCCTCTCTCCCTTCCTGGCTCTTCCCTTCCCGTTGAGATGGCTGCCAGCCTCGCCTCCTACTCAGCTCTGTTTTTCCTCCCCTCGCTTTTTCCCTTAAAAAAAAAAGAAAGTAGCAAAATTACAATTATGAAGTAGCAATGAAAATAACTTTATGGTTAGGGGGTCACAACATGAGGGACTGTATTAAAGGGTCACAGCATTAGGAAGATTGAGAATTTCCCAGCACTTGGAAGGCAGAGACAGGCTGCTCTCTGAGTTCAAGGCTAGCCTGGTCTACAAAGTAAGTTCCAGGAAAGCCAGGGTTATACAGAGAAACCTTGTCTTAAACAAAACAAAAGACATGCTGTTTAGGAAGACAGACTCTCTGCCTAGACTAGGGCTAGAGCTCCACCAGCAACTGGAGCCAAGACAAGGTTTCTTGAGGTTTCAGAGGCAACAGTCAACTGTGTCTGGCTCAGAGCTCAACAGTAGCTGTCACTCCACAGCTCAGCTTGACCATTGTTGTTCCAGAGTCTGACCACTCGGTGTCTCCACTTGACAAACTGCTCAACAGTCCCCAGAGCTCACTCACCATTGCAGCCCAAATCCAGCCCTTGTCCGGAAGTGGAATGGGTCAGAGGTCTCAGCTCAGAGAAATACTGAGCAATACCAGCAACTGAATTTCCGGTGGCAGCAGAGCTAACTGGTAGGGAGCTGAGATTCAGTCCCCATAGACCAGGGGTAGCCATGGGGTCCACAAAGGTAGCCTAATTTAGAGACTCACCAGCCCACACAGTTCTGCCCGAATCCCCTTTCCTTTTTGATGTCTGTCTCTTCCTCTAGGACGGACAAGAAAGAAGCAGGGGCTTCATTTGTCCTCTAGAGCCTAGTATCCCTCGGGCCTGGCTCAGAGCACACCACCAGCATCTGTTGAGTGAAACTTGGACAACAGTGCAGTATTCACATCATCCTTGCACAATAGGGATGGGTGGGGGACTTCCTGTGGGTCTGGGGCATCAGTTTCGTAGAACAATTACAATTGTTCCTTCTGATGCTAGAGGAAGCCTTGATGGGGTGGGCACAGGCACCTGAATGGAACTGAGAGCTGAAGGTCTCAGTTGGAGAATAGAAAGTGTTGGTAGCCTAGCTAATGGATGGGACTCCTGGGCAGTTCCATTTCCCTTTATTCAAAAGTAAACAGCATGGTTAAAGGAAGGGGCAGGCTTCCATATCACCCTTTGATAGGTCCAAGGACCTGGCTGCAGAAAACAGGAAATATAAACCAGCAGCAATTCAGTAAGAACCAACTTAGGCTGCCTTTTCTGCTTTTCACCTCCAGGCACCGTCCCAACCACTTCTGTCAAGCCTAGGGGATAGATGACGGAGATACAACCTGACCTAGGCTTTCTGGGCTCCTGAGAAAGACACTTGGGGAAGAGATGGAACACGTCAGAGGAGTGAGAATGGAAGAGCCAAAACTGCAGGCAGGTGTTTCTTAGAGACATGAGGAGGGGCAAAGAAACTGAGAGACAGACTTGGACAATCATACAGAAACAGGCAGCTGCCAAAGACCCTCAGAGGATCTTTCTGGGCTTATTTTATGGGGCACAGAGATGGGACCACTCAGGCAGGCCTTCAAAAGCAGTACTACCTGATGCCACACCACGCACATCAATCAACGTTCCCATGTGTGCTGTCTCACTAGAGTAGAACAGTATTATCCAATAGATAATAAATAGCTAAATCTTTCTGCAGTGATGCAAGTTTCTAGAGATGGAGCCACACAGAGTTCCTAGCTTCCATATTAAACAGGACAGACCTAAACACAGATAGACACATAGATGCACACAGACATAGACACACAGACAGACTTTCTCTCTCTCTCTCTCTCTCTCTCTCTCTCTCTCTCTCTCTCTCACACACACACACACACACACACACACACACACACACACACACGTGCAGTGAGCAAAGCTGCCCTTCAGCAGGTATTTCTGTATTCCTTCCTTAATCTTCCATTCTCTCACACAGAGATCTCACGACCTCATCTCTTACTGTGCCATGAGACAGATATGTAAGATGCCTTTGGGGCTAGGGATGTAGCTCAGTTGATACAGTACTTAACTACCATGCATGAATCCTAGGGTTTGATCCCTAGCACAACTTAAAAGGACATGGTGGTACATGTCTGTAATCCCAACATTCAGAGACTGGAGGCAAGAAGATCAGAAGTTCAAGGTTATCCTTGGCTACATAGTCAGTTTAACACCAGCCTGGGCTACCTAACACACTGTCTCAAAATGAAATAAGACACTCCACCCCCACCCCTGTGATTAGGTTTAATTTCTATCTCCAGGGCCCATGCTGTCCCGTGGTAAATATGTACTCTAAATAAATGAAGGTTAAATATAGATAGCCACGTGGGAGCTTCCCCTTCCTTATTCTAGGGTTCATCTGAGTCTCGGGAGTTTCAGGTATGTGGCCAACACCCATGTTCTTGGGAAGAGAGGTATGTAGGATCTTAGAGGCCACTGTCTATGCTAGTATCTAGCTCTGATCCATGCTTTCATCTCCAAGTCTATCTTGTCTCTGGGTTATAGGATTCCTACCACCCCTGTAGGGGCAGAGGAGCAAGGCAGAATCGCTCCTCAGAGGCCCACACCACTTAACTCAACTGGTCCCACCTGCTCCTGCCCCGTAGGTATAATAAAGGCAGCTAATATTTATCAAACATCTCTTATGTTCTAGTGTAATATTTTAGCCCCAATAGCCCAGTTAGTCTTGTCAACTACAGGGATGTGTGGTTTGTTACGTCTTCCGATTTTTGAGAAACTGAGACAGAAAAGTATAGGTGGAAAAGCACAAAGAGAAAGTATATGCCTCTCTCTCTCTCTCTCTCTCTCTCTCTCTCTCTCTGTCTCTCTCACACACACACACACACAGACACACACAGACACACACACAGAGAGAGAGAGAGAGAGAGAGAGAGAGAGAGAGAGAGAGAGGCACATAGGCACACAGGCACACAGGCACACAGGGACAAGCAGATTTACTTATTTGGGGCTGGAGAGATGGCTCAGTAGTAAAGAGTATTTGTGCTCTTTCAGAGATCTCTGGTTTGAATCCCAGCATCCACATGGTGACTCACAACTATCAGTAACTTCAGTTCCAGGGGATCCTACACTCTCACCTAGACCCCTCGGGTACATTCACACAGATGACACACATACACATGTATAAGTAAAAATACATTTTTATAAATAAATAAATTTTCCTGTGGGAGAAGAAGAGATTCATGTGGAGAAATCAGGTATAGAAGCTAGACTGACTTGAGTGTACTTTTTTTAGACTGGGCTATGGGATGATAAAAATGTTCCATGTAATTATTAAAAACAAAATTGATTTTTAAGTAATCCCTAGAACTTGAAAGCAAAATGAAGCAAAGTATAAAACTATAAACTAAATTGATGGTTTACAGGGGAATTATTTCAAATTACTTTTAAGCAGAGTGATTTGATTATATATTCCCATCAGAGTATACCCAAAAGGCAAGAACCAAAAAAAAAAAAAATGTTTCTAATCATAAAATGTCTCCAGCAATCATATCATTAACAATATTGCTTTTATAGATATTGTAAGGCAAAGCAAATGAATCTAATGGTACCATTAAAAAACAGGTTTGGCACCAGCAATATGACACATTGGGTAAAGCTGTTTGGCTCCAAGCTGAATCACCTGAGATCAATCCCTAGGACCCAAATGGGTGAAGAAAAATAACTGAATCTGATGAGTTTTTCTCTGGCCTCCGTATGTTATGGCACACTTGTGCACACACACACACACACAATGTAAATAATAGAAACATACTTTCTTTTTTTTTTTTTTTTGGTTTTTTGAGACAGGGTTTCTCTGTATAGCCCTGGCTGTCCTGGAACTCACTCTGTAGACCAGGCTGGCCTTGAACTCAGAAATCCGCCTACCTCTGCCTCCCAAGTGCTGGGATTAAAGGTGTGTGCCACCACTGCCTGGCTGAAACATACTTTTTTTAAAGCCAGGTTTTTCTTCACTGGGGAAGAGGAGGCAGAAAGACTGAAGTCAGAGGTTGGCAAGATTGGGGATTAATCTTATGTTGTGGACATGACAGGACCACTGCACTCAAGAGCTCACAGCAGCTGTGGTTGCCTGTACAAGACCTGAGCAAGATCCAGCCAGTCAGCACTCCAGCATGGAGAGCAGAGAGACACACAAGCCCCCACCCCTGCCAGGGAGCTACTGGCAGTTGATGGGTACTGGGGAAGGGAAAGTCAGTTGCTTGATTTTGTTTTTATTTGAGGTCTGGCCTCTTATAAATTAGGCACCCTCCAGTAAAGACCCCATACCTAGGCATGTGTGAGTGCTACGAATTGTAATCAGTAGAGGTTAAAACAAAAAAGGCTGTAAAGTTTGGAAGAGGGTGTAGAAGAGGGATCTCACTATGTAGCCCTATCTGGCCTGAAAGAGATCTTCCTGCTTCTCTCCCTGAATGCTGAGATTGAAGGCGTGCATCACCACCACGCTGGGCCTAAAAGATATACTTTTTAAAACTCAGGTTCTTGGCACAAGAGAGAAGAAATGTAAAAGTAAAACCAAAGGCCAGGCTGATGGGAGAGGGCTT
Source organism: Grammomys surdaster (assembly GCF_004785775.1). NCBI lineage: Eukaryota > Metazoa > Chordata > Mammalia > Rodentia > Muridae > Grammomys > Grammomys surdaster. The sequence continues at coordinate 1,100,202 of NW_021620421.1, read as the reverse complement.
GATTTCAGTTACTCAGCGAGCTGCAAGAGAAGAATCCAGGCTAGCCTGTACATCTCAGTGAGACCAACTCGAAAACCACAAGAGCCAGTGACAGGGATAGAGATCAGTGATCTGGAGTGACTGACCAGAACGGCAAGGCCCCTAAACTCAATCTCAGCACTGCAAAAATAAGTAAGGAAACAAATAAAAAATGTTAAATTGAAAATTAAAGGGCTGGAGAGATGGCTCAGCGGTTAAGAGCACTGACTGTTCTTCCACAGGTCCTGAATTCAATTCCCAGCAACCACACGGTGGCTCACAACCATCTGTAATGGGGTCTGATGCCCTCTTCTGGTGTGTCTGAAGACAGCTACTTGTGTACTCAAATAAATAAATAAATAAATAAATAAATAAGTTAAAATATCAATTACAGATTCTGGATTGGTTACAATTTCCATTGCTTTACCCACTGAAAGGGAATAAAAATTCGTTTCGTTTATTTATTTTTTGTTTTTCGAGACAGAGTTTCTTTGGAGCTATGGCCTAGAACTAGCTTTGTAGACTACACTGGCTTCAAACTCACAGAGATCCACCCTCCAAGTGCTGGAATTAAAGGCATGTACCACCACATCCACTTTTGTTTGTTTGGTTGTTGTTTTGAGACAGGGTTTCTCTGTGTAACAGCCCTGGCTGTTCTGGAACTCACTTTGTAGACCAGGCGGGCTTTGAACTCACAAAGATCTGTCTGCCTTTCTACCTCTCATGTGCTGGGATTAAAGACATTCACTATCAAGTCTGGTTCTTATTTTATTTTATATTTTATTTTATTTTATTTTATTTTATTTTATTTTATTTTATTTTATTTTATTTTATTTTATTTTTTCGAGACACGGTTTCTCTGTGTAGCCCTGGCTGTTCTGGAACTCACTCTGTAGACCAGGCTGGCTTCAAACTCAGAAATCCGCCTGCTTCTGTCTCCTAAGTGCTGGGATTAAAGGCGTGTGCCACCACTGCCTGGCTCTTATTTTATTTTTTGAGACATATTTCTATGTGCATATATTTGGCAGGGGTAGGATGAATAATTCCACATAAATGTGGGGGCTAAACGAAGGTGTCAGATACCCTGGGGCTGGAGTTGTGGGTAGTTGTAAGCTGCCTGATAAGGGTGCTAGGAAATGAATTCAGGTCCCCTGGAAGAGCAGCAAGTGGTCTTAACCACTGAGACATCCCTTCAGCCCCCAAACTACCCTTTTAATTGCCAAAAAGTTCTTGTTGCTGAACACTTTCATGGTATGGATGTGCAGTTGCTGTACCCACTCACAAAGTAAGGATGACTGGTTTTAAAATAAGCCCACTGGTTAGAAGAAGGCACATGCCTATAATCCTAGCCTTTGGGAGGACTCTACCAGGCAGATCAAGGGTTCAAGATCATCCTCAGCTACACGCCTGGTTTGAGGCCAGCCTGAAGTATGTAAGACTCTTTCTTAAAAATAAAACAGTAGCTAGGCACCAGGGAGGCAGAAGCAAGTGGATCTCTGTGAGTTTGAGTCCAGTCTGGTCTACAGACTAATTTCCAAGACATCCAGGGCTACACAGAGAAACCCTGTCTTGAAAAAACAAACAACAAACAAAACAACAACCAATCAGCAAAAGACAAACAAAGGATCAAAGGCCAAGGGGTCAGGAGCCTGGCTCTTGCTGTGTCTAAGCAAGAAAGGACAATGCTTTCAACTCTGGTGGTTAAATAAAAAGAAGAACCGGGGTATGTTGGCAGAACTTGAAGACAGATGATTCTGGACTGACAGAAGGGTAGGGGAAAGGGGGAAGAAGAAGGGGAGGGTGCAGCTTTCTAGTTTGGGCAATTAAGTAGACAGACGGTGGTGTCATTCTCGGGCTGAGAAGGGAAAGGAAGAAGAAAAACAGATCTGGAAAGTTGAGCTTTGGAGCTGAGGTTTTGAGATAGCCCCTGAGTGATGTCTAGGGCTCAGACCTCTTTTCTGCTCATCCATCAAAATCTGGGCAGAGTTTCTCTAACTCAGAAGCCAATGTATATATAGTTCCTCCTTGACTAGACCACTTCTTCCCCCTCCCCCACTCCCAAGTTGGCCACAAGATCAGTCCTTTTTAGACATTAGGATCCCAGGTCAAATGTCACCTAAACAGAAAATCCTTCTCCAGATTCCAAGCTACAGCCAGTGTCAGGACAGTTAAAGATTCACTTTGGTCTGATTTCTTCTTGATGGGATTACCTAAAATCAACTTCCAGAGAAAGGGAAGGGGAGAAGAAACACAGGTTAACAGAAACAAAACTGGAGTTAGAAGGAAAGAATGCATCTTTACTACTATAGGGTTACTATAATTAACAATAACTTAAATATTTCAAGATTGCTAGAGGGCTCAGCTAGGAAGAAGTTTTTGTACAATCTTGGAGACCTGAGTTCCTCCCTCAGAAGCTATGCAAAGATGAAAGGGAGAACTGTCTCCACAAAGTTGTACTCAGACTCCACACAGATGCTGTGCACACATGCCCACACATGCATCATGAATATGCACATGATAATAATACATAATTTAATTAAAAGATAAAAACAAAGTGGAGGGCTTCTGAGTACTGATATCAACACAAGGTTGCTATCTGGCCTACACACACACACACACACACACACACACACACACACACACACACGGGGGCAGGGTCAGGAGGAGGGAGTGATAAGAAAGAGGAGGACAGAAAGCAGAAGAAAAGATTTTTAATATTCTCATTTAAAAAAAAGTTTTGAAGGAATTTTCTAATTACTTTGATTGGATCACAAAATGCATACCATTGCAAGCATCAATCACTCAAATTAATTAATTAATTAATCTAATTTAAATAAAAATTCTTAAAGCTTCCAGAAACTCATCTCGCAGAACAGTGAACATTCATTTCTCACCCAGGGGTCTGTGGGTTAGAGGGGTCAGACTGGCCTCCAAGCTTTGGGTCACACACAGTTGTCTCCCATGTCTGCTCCTTCCTTGTCCAGCTGAAGGACTCCCCGCTATCTGGTACTCTCACAGCCAAGGACAATTGCTCAAGAGGTGGAAAAGGAAACACTCAGCGGCTCGGAGCTCTCTCGGAGCTGGCTGCTGCCGCTTCCGTGTGTATTCTTCTGGCTCAAGCAAGTCACGTGGCTAAATCTAGTCTCAACAGAGTGAGGAAATTATATTCCTCTCGAAGTGGGGAGGGCTAGGCGAAGTAAATATTTGCTGAGCAATAATATAATCTACCAAATGACCCCATTTCTCCCCTAGATAGCTACCACATAGAGCAATCTATCCTTTAGGAAGCACCATCTTATATGAATGAGTGAGTGAGTGAATGAATGAAGAAGTAAAGAAAATGTGCCTTTCAAGGCAAGGAGATTGTCTCCAGGCTTCAAATGAGGAACCTGGGAATCTCAGAAGGGAAGTGACTGGCTCCAAGGCCATGGAAACCAGTCTGTCTGGCTCCTTTTGCTCTGTTCCCTACATAAAAAGGAATTATGTAGCAAAAATGTTACTTTTGTGCTAGTAACGGCCATATTACTCACCGGGTCCTCTTACTGAGGCTTAGTGAGAAGGTATATACCCATTCAGCAAGTAATCTGCTGATTCAGTCTCAGATCACTCTCTGATTCCAGGTGACACGTTGATTCATCATTTCCAGTTTTCCAAAGTCCCAAATGCTAAGAGTATGTTGAATGAGTGAGTCACTGTACTGTGAGATTCTTACTACCTTTTAAGTGTTCTGTGGTCTATCCCACCTGGGCCTACCCCTGAGGTACAGACATTATCTAACCCAAAGTATCAAACACACAGTGAGCTAAAAAGTAAGAGGCAGAGGCACAGGGGATGTTTAAAAGGGCTAGCTTCAAATAAGCAATCAACAACTCTTTTGAAGTGGGGTTACTTAAAACTTTAAACTGCCTTCGGGTTTGCGTGTCGTGTGAATAGCTAATCGAGTAGAGCTTACTTCTATAGGTATGAACACAGGAGCATTTCTGTTCTCATGGGCTGCCATTGGAAATGGGTGTGACATATGGATCCAATGGGTATTTCCCATCTGGAAATATTTTCAAGTTTATACTAGCGTGCAAAGAGCAATTACTTGCTTGTTGGTTGGGAAACTCTTGAAAATCCTCCTCCTCCAGAATCTCCTCCTACACATTTGCCTGAGGCCTGTTTTCAGAAACACTGAGTCAATTTCTAACCGCTCCTTCAGTGGCCAAGGCAGCAAGTACCTACCGTGTGCCAAATGCTGAGTGAGAGCCACCAGGGTGACAGGTGGTGGCCAAAGTCGACTAGGCCCACATTCATCCCATAGTTGACATAGATGGCACCGGACCATGAGCCAGACAGCGTGCTAAGTGCTCGCCGTGGATTATCACGTTTAATCCTTGCAACAAGTTGATGAGGTAGGTGCTATTATTACCCTGCTTTATAGCTGTGGAAACCAAAGTGCAGAGAGGCGAAGGAAGTTGCCCAAGGTCACATAACTAGCAGATGGTAGAGCTGACATTTGACTCCCAGGCCTGTGCTCTAAACTGCTTCCCTACACTGCCTCCTATTAAGAACTTGCCCACATTCCTGGGCCAGTAAGTGGTGGAGTGAGAAATCACAGCAGAAATGCCCATGACCATGCGAGACCCTGAATACATACTCACCCCTTCTCGCTTCCAACCTTCCTCATTTCTGGAGGCTACACTTGCACGGCTGTGACTGGGGAATCACTCTGAGCCTTCCCTGTTCATGGCAACAAAGAGGAATGTCATTCCTTACCCTAAGAAGTTGTAGAGGGGCTTGTTTTAGAAGATAGCTCCTCCTACTAAACATGATAGACAGTCATTGAAGATATGTCTGTGTGCTTCCTGGTTTCTAGGAATTGGGTGCAGCTGGCCAAGTGGTTCCAGGAGTGAATCCATCCAACAGTCTCTATAACCAGTGATGTGCTAGGGGTAGGGCAGGAAAAAGCCAGAGTCATGCGCTGGGTGAAATGTCAAGGGTTGAAAAATACCCACAAAACTCAATTGAAGGAACAGTGGAATAAACAGTCCCCAGAAAGGAGGCAGCTTGGTTCGTCATCTTTCCTGTTTTTCCAGCTTGGCCTGGTTCCAAAACCTCATCTTAGTCTTGTCAGGACTTTGGCCCTCTGCCCCAGGAAGAAGCCGCCAGGAGGCTTAACATGAGCCAAGTCTTCAAGGAAGTGATGTCTTTTGTGGGTCAAGAGAAAGCGAGCAGCTTTCTGGAAGAGAGAAGATGGCAAGAACAAAAACAGGCAAGGGTCCAGCTAGCCAACTCCCGCTTGAGCCAGAGCAGAGGCTGAGGCTTAGAATGGAGCAAGGTTTACTGATGCTCTCCCTGGAGGAGCTGGGGGTAGCATACTGCAGGGACTGTGGACTGCATATACTAGCTGCTTCAGGGCAGAACAGCCTTTTCTCCTCATTCCCCACAAGTTCTTCCAGAAACATCTCACCCTGCCTGCACTGGGGACTTTAGAACACAGGTGTGGATGAATCCCATAGGCACCGGAAGAGGACGCCCTGGCTGTGAAAACATTAGTGCAAAGACTTTAGCTGTATTTTTTCTTTTATTTCCTGTTATGATTATAGATCCTGACAAAAGCAACTTAAAGAAGAAAGGGTTTGCTTTGTTAGGGGCTCACAGTTTGAGGGTATACAGTCCATGGTAGCAGGGAAAAATCCCAGAGTAGAAGAGGAAGGCAGCTGGACACATTGTATCTGCAGTCAAAAGGTAGAAATGAAGGCTTGTGTTTATCTCTTTCTCCTTTTAATATTGTTCAGGATCCCATTCCAGATCATGGTACCCATCCACAGTGGGTGAATCTTCCCCACTCAGTGAACCAAATCAAGATAATCCCTCTCAAGCATGCCCAGAGGCCTGTCTCTAAATGAATTCTAGATCACATCAAGATAACAACTGAAATTAACCATCACAGCGAGGAGACTATCGGAGAGTTAGCCCCTCCCAAGCAGCTACTGCATGTCTGTGCAGTGCCAGACACTTTTAACCTGTAATGTCACCCTATCATCTCATTAGCCCCGCGATTACACCCCCATTTTGTAGATGAGTCACCTGGAGGAAACAGTTTCCTTTTCAACTCTACCCATAACTGTCTCTCAAGCCCCAGACCAGGCTAGCCACTTGATCTTGGGCATGCCTATTTGAGCACCCTCATATTTCTGAAACTCTGAGCTGTCTTGAACTTAGCATCTTCCCCTCCCACAGATTTTTGGTTCCTAACCACAGCTTTCAGATTCAGAGCCAAGATCACCAGACTTCTTCTACCCACCCCCGGACCACAAGCAGCTCAGACTCTCTCCCAGCCACTGGCTTTTCTTTGGTCTGAGATTTGTGGCATAGTTCATTATTCATGTTAGTGAAATTAATTTTAATAAAATTTAAACCTAAAATTTCAAAAAAAACAGTTATTATTTCAACATGTAATGAATGCAAAAGTTGACATTTTGGGGCTGGAGACATGCTGTTCCTACAAAGGACTTGGGTTGAGTTTCTAGAACCCACATGACAGCTCATAACCATTTATAACTCCTCTGTTCCAGAGGATGTTATGCTCTCTTCTGGCCTCTTCAGAGACTGCATGTACATAGGACATAGACATATATGGAGGCAAATCAGCCACATATATGCAATAAAAATAAATAAATCTTTTAAACATTACTGACACTTTACTTTTATACTAAGACTTGGAAATCTGGTGTGTATCTTATACTCATAGCCCATCTCGATTTGGACAATCTAGTAACAAACACCGGGAGCTAATGGTCCCCAGATTTAACAACACATCTTCAAAGAATGTTTAAATCTCTTTGCTGTTCTCAGGACTGTGAATCTGAGAAAAATTCTAGACATTTTGCAGGGGGAAAAAACGTAGTTTAAGTCAAATAAATATTGAAAATAGTAACAAAGTGACAAGTTTTCTACTTTAAGGATCTCCTAGAGTCCACTCTGTGCTCATGTAAAATGAAATACTAGAAACAGAATGGAAATCAGGTAGCGTTACCCTCACTTATCTGAATTCAGAGCTCAGCTTTCTGAAAACATTTCTGGGGACTGGTGTCCAGAGGAGCACACTATTGCAAATGTTGTTTGGGATACATACTTAACACAGGAGGTCTGAGGATCCCTACAGGAAGAACCTGGGACTAGGGAACCACTGTGGGTGTCTCTGTACTTGAAACATGACTACTGTGTTTACAAACTCTGGGAAGAATAAGACGAGGGATTGGATTTGGTTGGCAAAAGTTGAAAGAAAGGAACAAAGGAAGGAAGAGAGGGAGGGATGGAGGGAGGGAGGGGGGAGGGAGGGAGGAAGGAAGGAAGGAAGGAAGGAAGGAAAGAAGGAAGAGAGACAGAAAAGGGCCAGGCATGGTGGTATGCTTTTAATCACTCCTTTATCACAGACAGCACTTGGATCTCTGTGAGTTACAGGCCAGTCTGGTCTACAAAGTGAGTTCCTGGACAGCCTGGGGTTTTATACAAAGAAACCCTGTCTCTGAAACGAACAAACAAAAACCAAAACAAACAAACAGCAACAAGGACAAGAAAGAAAGTGGTGTACGAGCTGCTGCTGCTGCTGCTGGTGTGCGTGTGTGTGTGTGTGTGTGTGTGTGTGTGTGTGTGTGTGTGTAAACTGTTTAAAACTAAAATGAGAGGCTAGGGAGATAGCTCCAGTGATAGGATTTTTTTCAAGTAAGAGGGATAAAGGTCTGGCTGCATAAGCACAAGGATCTGAACCCCTAGTTCTCATGTAAAAAGCCAGACATGCAGCATGTGCCTGTAATCCAATTACTGGAGAAAGGAACAGGAGTCTAGAATGCTAGACTGACAGTAGAGTTGAATGGATGAGCTCTGGATTCAGTAAGAGACTGTCTCAAATGGTGAGGTGGAGAGTGACTGAGGAAGACACCCGATGCTGTACACACACACACACACACATACCACTAGGGATGGAGAGATGGCTCAACAAGTAAGAGCATAAGAGCACTGGCTGCTCTTCCAGAAGACCCAGGTTCTATTCACAGTACTTATATGGCAGGCTACAACCATCTATAACTCTAGTTCCAGGAAATCCAAGGCCTTCTCCTGGCTCACAGGGCACCACACACACACATGTATGTGGTATATAGACATATGGCCAAAACAGTCAGACATAAAAAACAAAAATAAAACCACCTAAAACCAAGTTACCAGAACAGTCTTGTCAATGCAATAAGTGACTTTGTAAGGTGAAGATTTTTCTCATTAAAGTAGTAAAGGCCCAAGTGCCTTGTCAGGTAGGTAGGAAGCTCCTCCCAGAGCCTCTAGTTTCCCTTGGGTGGGGAATAAAAGCAGTAGTGGGGTGAGAGCTTCAACATCAGAGGAAGTGATCAGACATAGCCTGGGCCATTTCTTAAGAACACAGTATGCGTTGGGTGTGGAGGCACATGCCTTTAATCTGAGCATTCAGGAGGCAGAGGTGGATAGAATTTTGAGTTCAGCCAGGTCTACTGACTGAGTTCCAGGACAGCCAGAGTTATATAGAGAGAGCCCTTGCCACAAAAACAAAACAAAACACCAAGAGGCTGGTGATCAAGATGATGTTTCTTTTGAAATTGCATTGGTGGGACCAAGTCATCTCTACCTTAGAAGTTATCAGAATAGTGGCCACCTTTGGAGTTTTGTAGGAGGAGGAAGCTGGGGTGGGGTTGGGGGCAGAGCTCTAAGTGCTGGTAATGTTTAACTTTTTGATCATGTATAGGTCACACAGGTGTATTCAGTTTGTCAAATGTATCAAATTGTACATTGTGTGTATGTGTGTATATGTGCGTGTGTGTGTGTGTATGTGTAGGTGTAGGCATAGGTGCATGTGTACCCCAGCACCCATGTAGAGGTCAGAGGACAGCTTTTTAGGATGTTAGTTCTTTCTTTCTTTCTTTCTTTCTTTCTTTCTTTCTTTCTTTCTTTCTTTTCTGAGACAGGGTTTCTGTGTAGCCCTGGCTGTCTGGAATTCACTTTGTAGATCAGGCTGGCCTCAAACTTCCAAGATCCACTTGTCTTTGCCTCCCAAATGCTGGGATTAAAGGTGTGAGCTACCGCCACCCATCTATTTTGCTTTTAAGGCAGGGTCTTTCTTGATTATTTCTGACCCTGGGCTGCCACTTACCATCGTGTACCATCACATCTGGCTTTTTTATTTTTCTTTTGTCTCACTGTGTAGTCCTGACTGTCCTAGAATTCACTATATAGACCAGGCTGGCCTCAAAGCATAGAGATCCTCCTACCTCTACAGAGTGCTGGGATTAAAAGGTCTCGTATCTGGCTTTTCATGTGGGTAGCAGGGACTGAGTTAAGGTCACCAGACCATCTCCCCATCTGGATCCCATTTTTATTTGCATTTTTTATATTATGTGTTGTAAGACTTTCATAAATTGCTTTTGCAATGATATACTGCACTGTCCAGCTAAGAGAAAAGTAGTGGGTGATAAACCCAAGTAAAACTTTTCTGGCTAGTCTGAGATTTGAGCTGGGGAAGATGTGGTTAAATCCCAGGGCAGGTGTTTTTCCCATATAGAGTCTGAGCAGTATATTGCTGGTCAAAGGGCAGCTAATGGTCAGTTGTGCTGCAGAAAGGTCCTCAACCATCAAAATCTAGAGTGAGGAAGGAATTAAACCAGTTACCTCACAACATCAGGAGCCTGGAAGAAGGGCACTTGGATGTACCTAGAAGCTGAGGCCTTTCAGAATTGCATTCTGTGTCGCCATGACTCGCATAGGCTCTAGAACAGAATAAGGCACTCAGTTAGCTGTCTTCTTCCTTCTTGGACTTCAGTTGTGATTTGGGAACCAGAAATGTCCAGGCCACTGTGAAAAGGTCTGCTATGTCCCAGTTAGGGCCAGCGGGAATCACAGAGGCCAGCAAAGCTGGGCTGAGAACTGAAGGGGAAGTGAAACCTTGCCACAGCTCATATGTGCACAAGCAAAAGAGCCACCTGTGGTCAGTTGACATGTGGCTTGGCTAAAGAGAGGGTGCTAGAGCAGTGGGGGTAAAGACGGTAGACTTCAGGTGGCGGACATGGGATCAATCACAGATAACAGCAGCTAAAAATAATGAGGGGATGACCTCATAGGGTGTGGGGCTACGGTAGAGAGAAGGCAGGTTTCAGGAGGTAGAATCAAGAGGTCACAGAAAACATCTGTTAATAGATCACATCCATTGTGCAGAGGAAAAAAAAACTGTTGACTTGGAACTAGGAGGCACTGGCAAAGCAAGTAGCCCATAGTTCTCTCATCTGTAAGATTGGGACTGTAATAGTTCCTTCCTCTTGGGGTCAAGTCAACTGATGCATAAAATATGTATGGCTGAGTACAGCCAGGTGCACAGCTATTAAGGAGCCTGAGACAGGAGAAGAACACATCCAGCTTGAGTGGCAGAGCGAGAAACCCATCACACACACAAAAAAATTTATAGTTTGCTTGCAAATAAGTGTTGATAATATGAGAAGAAACTTCTGACTTCTGAAAGGAGCTGAGGAAGACTATCTGGAGAGCCAGCAACAACCAGAAATTCAGAGGGGAGGGAAACAGGAGAGCCCCCCGAAATGGGGCTCTGACTCCAGAAACACATGTATGTGTATGCAAAGTGCTGTGGTTAAGCATATCATGTTTGGGGAGGAAAATGGCCCATAGCATATCATATTATCAGAAGACCTGATGGCACACATGCGTATACACACTTTAAAATTACTTAGCCTTTTTAAAAAATAAAAAGGAAGCAGATGAGACAAGAGGCCCACCTCACTCATGAATGGATGGAAATAGCTAAGAACCCAGGACAAAGGAAACAGAAGGCTTAGAGAAACAAGCAAGCTTATAGACGAGCTTATAGGAGGATGGGATAGGAGTTAGCTCGGCTGTCATGGAACCCAGAGAAGGTCCACGGCAGGGATGGGGGTGTGTGTGGTGGGATGGACTAAAGTTTGAGTGAGTTAATGGGTAGATATGAAACTGTAGATCTGAGGCGGGAATGTTAATAAAGACCCTAGCTGTGCTTCTCTTTCTGCCCTGCTTGACTCGTCAGAAGGCACACAAAAGGATTAAAGGTGGCACACTATGCTTAGGGAAAGAAGCCAGTCACAGAATAAATAAGTACAGTTGAACAACAACAAATCCCAGCACTCCGTAGGAAGAGGCAGGCAAATCTCTTGAGTTTGAGTCCAGCCTGGTCTACAGAAGTGGTTTCAGGACAGCCAGGGCTACAAACAAACAGACAAACCCTGTCTCAAAAAAACAAAAATAAAACCTCTGTCTTCATCAAGATCACATCATATGGCCAAGCAGGGCAGCTCCACTTTTAAGCCTAGGGCTCTAGAGAGGCAGAGCTAGAGATGGGCTGAGCTCTGTGAGCCTCAGGCCAATCTGGTTCAATTTAGCGAGTTCTAGGTCAGCTAGGGCTACATAGTGAGATTGTGTCTCAAAAACAGACAGAATGGGGGAGAATCTGAAAAGTAATAGCTGAACAGGCAAAATAGATATAAGTCCTTGGGAGACAACAAAGGAGTGACGGGTAGGAAGAGCTAAGTGGAGTGGTTATAATCTCAAAGTATGCTCTCTTACTCTCTTGCTCTCTTGCCTCTAGCTTCTCTCTGTCCCCTCATCTCTCCACCCTTCCCTTCCCCCTCTCTACATGTGGTCATGGCCAGCCTCCACTCCTCTCCTCTCTCTCTCCTCTTCCTCCACCATCTTCTTCCATCTCTCTCCCCACCTTTGCCCTCTTCCCTAAATAAACACCCCCCCTCGTGGAAAAAAATAATCTCAGAGTACTGAGAGGGAGATGGAAGAGAAAGGCGACTGGGTGGTGGAGATATCTGAGAGAAAGAGGCTGTAGGCAAAAGTATTCTCAAATACAAAGGGTCTGGGCTGGTGGGTAAGCATGTGGGTGAGCATTTACGGAGATCCGAGCGACTAGCAGACAGTGTCAGCAGTATCAAAGAAGACTGAAAGGGAAGCAGGTAGAGCATGTCTGGAAGACTACTATAAAGACTTTGACCTTACTCTAAGTGAGATGGAGTCACTGTAGTACTTGGTGTAGCAGTGCAGGGATGCTGCATTGGGAAAAGATCACTCTGATTCAGAGGACTGCTTGTTCTGGGTGTGGCATGGCCCAGTGGGAGGAAGACAGAAGCTTGGTACACCACCAGAAGACTCCTGTGTTACACCAGGTAGAGGTGATGGGGATTTGGGTTAATGTGGAAGCAAAGGGAGTGCTGAGAGGTGTTCAGCACTGAGCATTTGAAAGTGATATGAACAGGATTTGTTGACGGATGCGTTATCAGCAAGCACCAAGGATAGCTCTAGGTTTTGAGAGGAAGCCACATTTGTTTTTAATTTGCTCCCAGAAGTAGATGTTCTGCAAAGATCTGTGCAAATACACTCCTAGTGTTCTGTCTCCTGGTTCTGAAACAAATGCTTAAGAAAATTAAATAAATTTTAAATAGTGTTGCCATTAAAAAGGAAGGAAGGAGGAAGGAAGGAAGGAAGGAAGGAAGGAAGGAAGGAAGGAAGGAGGGAAGGAAGGAAGGGAGGGCAGAAAATCTATGCCCAGGATCATTCAGGGTGATTGAGGGTATTTGGAAATTATAGCTTTGTCTTTTTTTCCATCAAGTATGTAATGCTGGGCTCCCTGGAAGAATTCTCCTGGATTCCTTGTCCTGAGGGCTCTCTTACAAGGTTCCAGAAGTCTATGTTGTAACTGGTAGGTTATTCCATCTATTTTCTCTGTCTCCAGGTGGAGGGAGATAGTGGTGAACTCTGACCCACAGTTGTACTAGCAGGGCTGGACATCAAACAGGCATGGAGTAATGTCAGAGTAACTTAACTGCATTGCAGAAGCTGACGAGAAACATCTGTCTTCCTGGGTTCTGAGTGTTTCTCTAGCTTCCCTGCCAGAGCCCATTGCAGGTACCCACAGCAGAGTCTTGAAAAAATAGAGGTGTCTTCTGGAGGTCCATTGGGAGAAAAAATATCTTTAGGACTTGGAAAGATAAGCCATCCTGAAAAACTGGTCCTCTGAGTCAGTCCTTAAGTGATTTCCTGGGGGCAGGGGTGCAGAGTCACCATGAGTGGTTGAAAGCAGCCTGTGGCTTTTTAGAGACAAAGAAGGCTGTCTTCTCCAAAAGAATATGTCTCTGTCTGACCCAGAATTCCTGATATTAACTGGGCTAACACTTTTTCACGGAGGTTGGGATGATCCAATAACCCTGAACTAGAAGTCAGCAGACCCTGTTTCTTAATAGACATGAGTGTGTCCTGTCTATCATCATCAACACACACACACACACACACACACACACACACACACACACACACACACCCTCTCTTAGCTTCAGGCTACTCCAGTTACAACTGCATCACATTCCTCCATGTTTATAGAGAAACCTTCTGAACTACTTGTCTAAACTTGCTGCCTCCACTTCCTGATCTACTCCCTTACCAATCCAGGCCCATCCCTAAAATGAGGCTGTGCGTCCAGGCCCTCCCAATGACCTCATCTACTCGAATTACTTCAGGTATTACTTCTGTCAACTTCTAGTCCTTTCCTCAGCTCCAAAGCCATGTGTCCCATTGCCTACCAGACACCCTGACTCAGCTAAAACACAGTCACTTTAGGCTCTGCATGGGAGGAGCTGAATTCATCATCTTTTTCTCAAATGTGCTGGCTAATTTTATGTCGGCTTGATCATCATCAAAGAGGTAGGAACTTGAATTCAGAAAATGCCTCTATAAGATGGGGCAGCAGGTAAGCTTGTACAGTATTTTCTTTTTCTTTCTTCCTTTTTTTTTTCTCCCCAAGGGAGTGAGGCTTCTTTTCCTATTGCCAGCCTTTCACTGAAGCTGGTACCACAGATGGGTTTGTGTGTCCTCACCCATTCCCCCTCCCCTTTTTTTTTCCAAGATAGGGTTTCTCTGTATAGCCCTGGCTATCCTGGAACTCACTCTGTAGCCCAGGCTGTCCTTGAACATGGAAATCTGTCTGTCTCTGCCTTCTGAGTGCTGGGATTAAAGGTGGTGTGTGCCACCACTGCTAGGCCTTTTTTTGTTTTGTTTTGTTTTTGAGGCAGGTTTTCTCTGTGTAGCCCTGGCTGTCCTGGAACTCGATTTGTAGACCAGGCTGGCCTCAAACTCAGAGATCTTGGTAAATTCCACAAAGGTAATAGCTACAAATGGGGTGGGGAGAACAGGACCAAAGGTTAACTCAAGAGGATCTGAGGGTTTGAGCCTGAGGACTGGGCAGGGTCAACAGAAGGGATGAAGAAGCTCAGGGAGAAAGCTGACATCAGGACCTGAGGGCTGTGGTATTATCAAGTGGACATAAGAAAACGACACACAAGTAACCATTTCAAAAGGGACGGAGATTAGAGACGTACATTTGAGAGACCATCTGTGGGAGTCAACTTAGGAACTATAAAGCAACCAAAAGGGAAATCCAGAGAAGAGACTGCTACTGATAAACTGGAAGATGACTGAGCTGGTAAGATGTTGCCTCATAAGCGTGAGGACCTGAGTTTAGATCCCCAGAACCCACATAAAAGCTGGACCTGGAGGAACACTTAGAATGTCAGAGCCTGCCTCTGCTCCCCATTTAGCACCACCTTTCCAGATATCTCACATAAAAGGGAAGGGAACAGTGACCTAAAGACAACTTGGCGATGAGGGTAGGTATTCAGCATCTGGGCTTCATGGCTGGCTTAACTTACTTAACAATCCTTGCCCATAAAACGAAGGGAGCACTAGTAACTATTCCCAATAATTAAAAGGATTAAATAAGACAAGCTCTCAGAAGCATGCAGCATAGGAAAGAGCTCAAAGTAGGTAGGTAGTTTTGGGGTTTTGTGTTATTTGTTGTTGTTGTCAAGATAGGGGTTCACTATGTGGCCTTGGTTGCCTAGCTAGCGTTCACTGTATAGATCAGGCTTGTCTAGAACTAATAGAGATCTACCTGCCTCTACCTCCCAAATGCTGAGATTAAAGTCTTGCCCCATCATGCCTGGTTTCTGAAAACTTATTTTTAAAGAAGTCAAGAGAGAACCAGGGAGAGGAGAGCAAGCGAAGCTCATGCTACAGGGACTTCTGTCAGAAAAGATGTCCCTTGTAGCAACCAAGCTCCTGACAGGGGCAGAGGAAGGGGAATAGAAGATTCAGGGGTTTGTAGCAGGGAAACAGAAAAAGGTGATGGTTTCCTTCTTCTTCTTCTTCTTCTTCTTCTTCTTCTTCTTCTTCTTCTTCTTCTTCTTCTTCTTCTTCTTTCCGTTTTTAAATTTATTCATTTAATGTATGAGTACACTGTAGCTCTCTTCAGACACACCAGAAAAGGGTATCAGATCACATCATAGATGGTTGTGAGCCACCATGAGGTTGCTGGGAATTGAACTCAGGACCTCTGGAAGAGTAGTCAGTGCTCATAACTGCTGAACCATCTTTCTAGCCCGAGGGTGATGCTTTCAAACTCTGACCCTGGTTTAGCTGTCACCATCTGGTTCAGTGAGGCTGCTACCGTCCTATCTATCTCCCTTTCTTCCCTCCTTAGTTCCTGTGGGGTAACACTGAGTCAGCTCAGGGCTTCTCTAGCTCCCAGAATCTTAGGGTGTTTTTCTGGAATCAGGGTGCTTGCCCCTCTGCCTTGCACTGCCTGCCACTTTTCTAGGCAGAAGTAGTCAGACCCAAACAGCAGCGGGATGATGACCTACCAACAGCATACCCTCTGAGGAGAGTCAGCAAAAGTTGCTGTCACACCCATCCCCTCTGTTCCACTCTAGATGGGTCAAAATCCTCTGTCTCTTTTAGAACTCACATCTCCATCCCCGTTCCAACTACCCTGCTGTGGTTAGTGTAATGACCTCAGTAGACCTCCTAGCTAACCTTCCCTTCTCCATTGTCAGCTCCATGAACTGACCACTGTCCATTCTCTGGTACTCAATGGTTTTTAGATATCATTTAAACCTAGCTCACCTTGCTGTAGCTGCACAGTTATAAGAAGGCTCTTCCCACCTTCCCAGCTTCAATCTATGCCAGAGCCTTACACTGATCTAAAGCCATTTACGCCCATAACTCTCTGCCTTTGCCATCTTCCAGCTTTTCTTGTAATATCGTCTCTTCCTCCACCATCTCAGTCCTCATCTTTCAAAAAATGACATGGAACTGGATGGTTTTGTTTTCCCCTGATATTGTCCCTCCAAAATTTCCCTGATGAGTTGAATGTCCCTCCAATGCAGAGTTTCCATAGTAATTGGTAGTTTGTCACCTCTCCCTTTATTGTTCCTGGTATCTTAGGGTAACAGTTGAGGAATGTGACTTTCTCATTATTAGATTGAGAATTTTTCCAAAGTGAAGATTAGATCTTGCTTGTACCTGTATTCACATGTCTCAGCTTAGGACCTATCTATCTCATAGTATCAACTATACTCACATTCCTTGAGGAATAATGGTTGAATGAGTAAATATTCTTATCACAACAGGGGTGTCTTGTGGAAGGAAGACAATGGAGGGTTTGACTTGTAATCTCAGTACTTTGGCAGGTTGAGATAGGATGAGAAAGATAATAGAAATCACACAAATAGATCCCTCATGCCCTGAGCCACATGGCAGTCTCCTAAATCCCAGCTACTTATTCTGCAATTCAAGGCTTGGATCTTTCCCACCGGCCTTTCCTTTTATTTAGACAATTTTCAACCTTTGCTGAGCAGCTGTTGTAGTATCAGAAGGCAGCAGGACATTTCTGGTTGCTGGGATCAACAGCATGAACGTTTTCCATGGATCATCAAGCAGGTTCTATTTTCAGAGTGTCCAACTCTTAACAGGGCGCTAGATCTCTAGGCAAGGCATTGTGGCAAGAGGAAACTGCTAGAACACTGTAGTCAGTGAAGCAGTAAAGCCAAGACTATGAGACCATCAGGAGCACGGAACATGGTGTTGCATGCCAGTAGTAAATCCAGCACTTAGGAGATTCAGGGCAAATGATCCAGAGTTCAAGGCTAGCCTTAGCTGTATAGTGAGTTCAAGCCCAACCTGGACTCCATGAAACCCTATCTCAAAGTCACAAAGTCAATAAAAACAAATACATTTTAAAAACTGTTAGGAGGAGTATCTGAGTCCTGAAACATGAAGATACCAGGGCGAGGCAAAAGTATAACCGAGGTCTTGTGATACCTTGACTTGAGACTAGATGGAAGTTGAATATCAGTCACATCCACCACTGCTCGTGAAAGCAAAAGGAACAATATATTTAAGTGTACCACAAAGGTATCGCACATCACAATGAGGCAGAATTCACAGACCTGAACTTCATCAAAGTCTTCTCTCTGCCTGTTAGCATTCTACTGTCCTCTCCCCTCAACCTCTCCTAGCTTCCCCTGACCTTGACAAAATGCTGCTTCTTAACTTGATGTACTTAGCTCTATTAGCAAGAACAACCACACTACTTTCTTCTCAATTCTAAAGCCTTAAAAAATTCCATCTGAGTGGTTGAGTTTAGGCCACTTGTGACAACTGTCAAAGAGGAACCACAGCACATTTGTGGCTGTGCATATGGTCCCTCCAGAACCTTGTGAGTCTGGGAGAAAGTCCTTGGAAAGCAGAAGTTGCTCAGGCATCATTACAAGTGTTTAATTCTGGAAGACAACAGTTGGACCAGGTTTTAATAAAACCCTCCCAAGAAGCAAATATATGGACTGAATCTTGAGCAGCCAGTGTCCTGAGTCCATTTATTCCAAAAGATCCAAAATCTTAAGCAGCAGAAAGGAGAGGGGGTGAGAAGAGGGGAGAGAGGAGAGAAGAAAGAAGAGAGGGGGAAAAAAGGATTTTTTAGGTTTAAAGATATGTTGGAGGGATGGTGCTGGCGCATGCCTTCAGTCTCAACACTGAGGAGGCAGAGATGCCTTCAGTCTCAACACTGAGGAAGCAGAGGCAGAGGCAGGCAAATCTCTGAGTTTGAGGCCAGCCCTGTCTATAGACTAACTCCAAACAAACAAACAAACAAACCTCCAAAAGAACTCATCCCCACCCCCAAAGGAAAAAAAGAAAGAAGAGGAAGGAAGGAAGGGGAGGGAGAGAAAGAGGGAGGGAGGGAGGGAGGGAGGAAGGGAGGGAAGGAAGGAAGGAAGGAGGGAGGAAGTTCCTGTTTCACTAGGCAGGAGCTGGAGAGCTAGCTCAGTAGTTAGAGCATTGGCTACTCTTCCAGAGAAGCCAGGCTCAATTCCATCACAACTGTTTGTAATTCCAGTTCCAGGGGATCTGGCACCCCTCACACAAATATGCAGGCAGGCAAAACACTAATGCATGCAAAATACAAGTAAATTAAAAAGAAGAAAGTAGTTTGGAGATACTGCAGACTTAAGCATCATATAGGTATTAGCATATTGGAGATTCTAAATAGGACTCCAAGAAAAGCTCTGTCTAACTTTAAATCATAATGATGTATTTATGTGTGGAGTGCTCGTTTTTGTGTAACATCTGCAAATCATCCACCTTTTACCAGTCATATTTTGGAGAGACAGGCATACATTATCATCTAGTTACTTTTATGAAGGCTAAGACGTTCCTTCAGTGAATAGTCTTGAATTAAAACAGTATTTTCCATAACAGATATATTTGCCTTTGACCTTCCTGGAGTATGCCTTATATTCCCTCTCTGTACTATTCCTGGATTTTTTTTATTTTTATTTTTAAATAAAAGCAGTCTCATTATGTAACCCTGGTTAGCCTGAAACTCACTATGCTAGGCTGGCCTCAAACTCACAAAGATCCCCTTGTTTCTGCCTGTGGAGTAGTGAGTTAATTAAAGGTATGGGTCACCACGCCCAGCTGAATATTTTTATTTAAATTAATCACCCAACATCTAAAAAAAAAATCTTTAACTTAAACAGTTATTACCATGGGTTTTATGTGGTAGGTAAGTTTTTTTTTCCATCATACACATTGAAATAGATACACAGCAGTAAAATACGTAAAAGTCTGTCTGTGTAGGACCAAAAGTCATCTCAAGTGCTTATGATCATGGGTGGGATCATTGGCTGGAGAAGAGAGAGTGGCCATGTGGACATCGCTAGCCAAACATAGAGGCAGAGACGTTTAGTCTATGGCCAGATGGTGATGGGTAGCCATGATTGAGCCTAAGATGCCACTTTTTTTTTTTCTTTTTGGTTTTTCGAGACAGAGTTTCTCTGTATAGCCCTGGCTGTCCTGAAACTCACTCTGTAGACCAGGCTGGCCTCGAACTCAGAAATCTGCCTGCCTCTGCCTCCCAAGTGCTGGGGTTAAAGGCATGCTCCACCACTGCCCGGCAGGATACCACCTTTGATTCATCATTCTTGGGCCTGCATTCTGTTTCCCTGTCTAGCTGGTCTTCCTGGGAGGGACCTGGAAAGTAAGTGACAATTATCCCAAGTCACCAGGGGCTGGAAGTTAAAGCAGAGGAAGATGGCACTATTTTTCTTGAAGGCTGGATTATCTCAGCCTAAGTGCAGTAAACGGGTGGGCGCCATATGCCTTGCCTGCTGGCCTGGGATTGCTTTTGACATGGGAAGGCTATTGAGGAGAGACACTAAGCCAGGCAAAACTGGCTCTGGCATATGGCTGCAGAGAAAGAGCATTGGAATAGGGCCGACCTAAACATTAGATGATACATATTATCTACACACCCTCAAACAAGGTCTTTTTGTTTGGGATAGTCTACTAAGCACAATTGTCACTGTTGTCCAGATGAAGAAACTGGGACTCAGAGTGGTTAAAAAAACTTGCCCAAGGTCACACAGAATAGGAAAATTCTGCATAGGAAAGCAGAATTCAAAAATAGGACAGTTGACTTCCAAGTATGGACTCTTAGCCACTGTATTACTGTGCTTGCCTTTGCTTGTTGAGCTCTCTAGTCAGAGGACCTAATGATAAATCCTGGGGGGCTAAGTGCTGAAGAAGATGGAGAAGTCTTCACCCTCATTGACCTCGAATTATATAGAGGAGACAGACAAGAAATTACTAGCTCCCCTATGGGTAACTTGACTATGGTAACTGTTACAAAGGAGAGAGGCACAAGAAATCAGCATGTGGAAAGGGGTGTGTAGCCCTTCCAGAAAGTAATATTTGGATTGAGTTTTGAAGTATTCACAAGAATTACGGGCAGTGGTGGCGCACGCCTTTAATCCCAGCACTTGGGAGGCAGAGGCAAGCGGATTTCTGAGTTTGAGGCTGGCCTGGTCTACAGAGTGAGTTCCAGGACAGCCAGGGCTACGCAGAGAAACACTGTCTCGAAAAACAAAACAAAACAAAGCAAAAAAAAACCCAAAAAAAGAATTAACCCCAAGTGTTTATCACTCAATACGTTTATGAATATTTTCCGAATTTACTTATATTTTGACTTATGGGATTATTGAGCCAGAGTGGAGATGAATTCAGCCTGGGATGTTCTTCCGAGGCATCCAAGTGCTGATGTTCTTAATCCCTCAAGACAGCTTGAAAGGTGTAGATGGTCCACACCTAGGACCGTGAGGATTCAGGGGAGACCTTATAGTATTGTGCTTCCTAAATAATAGTTCTCTCCGGGGTACAGTCCTGGATAGAACCAGGACCCATTTACCTGATGGTCCAATTCCCTCTGATCTGGAACATCAGCCCTCTCAACGTAATACCTGGCTCACAGTAGGCGCTCAATAAATATTTGTAAAAGGAACAAATGTAGTAGGGTACTTGTGACACAGGGCTACAATGTCTGTAAACTGGAGCTAAACCTGACTGAAAAATTAAAATAATTTTTAAAAATGGATGTGAAGTTATCGAGAAGTCTGAGGTCTGGACAAAGGCTGTGAGGAGACTCCAGCTAAATGCCTTAGGGCCGCTGGTGAACTAAGATCCCGGCAGCCAAGGTACGCGCGGATCAAACTTGTCTGGCTCTAGAGATGTAGAAGCTGGAGACTCGGTCCCTGCCCAGCCCAGCTGGGTCCCGCCGCGGCCTTTAAAGGCCTACCACGTGGCCGTACGGGTGTCCAGGGTCCAGAGGCGGTGTCGCGCTGCGCCTGCGCACTGCCTAGAGCCGATGTACCGCCCCTGAGAACGCCAGCCCCGCAGCAAGGCAGAAAGTATTGGATGGGCGGAGTCAAGCTTGTATGCTAATAAAGGGGCGGAACTTGCAAGGCAAAACCGGCTCTGTCTCCCAGACCTCTAAGAGACCCGCCGCAACCCTCAGCCTCTTTCCACGAGCGCTGACGTCGACGACGTCCCATTTAAAAGCGGCCGCGCAGGCGCAGTGAGGGGAAATGCGAACTTAGGCTGTTACACAACTGCTGGGGTCTGCTCTGGCCGCCCGCCCGCCCGCCCGGCAGTCTGTCAGCCGCGTTGCTGCCGTCGCCGCCGCCTCCTCAGCTGTCCCCGGCATCTCGGGCCCGTGGCTGCTGTCGCCGTCTGTTCGTGCCTCTCAGGAGCTCCGTCCGCCTGTTCAGGCCGCCCTTACCGTCCGCCTCTCTCCCCCGGGCTGCCTCTGAGCCTGCAGCGTTCGCACGCCGGCCGACATGAGCGGGGACCATCTCCACAACGACTCCCAGGTGCGACCCGCCGGCCCCCGCCTCGCCGCCGGCCGCCCGGTTCCGGCCCCAGCCCCGGCCCCGGCCCCGGCCCCGGCCGGCCGCGCCGGGTTGACAGGCCCGAATCCGCGGTGAGGTGCGGCCGGCTGGAGTCGCTTGGATGGCTGGGCCCCGGGCGGAGCCGTCAAGTTGGAGTTTGGGGGGGATGGCAGCCCCGGGTAGGCCATTCGTGGGCCTCTGGGTTCCGGGACGCCGGGTGGGCCCGAGTCCCGGCCCCCGGCCGCGCGCTCTCGCCCGCCGCCCCGGGGCTTCATGTGCCGGTTGTTTCATCTTCCCTCCTTTTCTTTCCTCAGATCGAAGCGGATTTCCGATTGAATGGTGAGTGTGCCCCCCGCCCCGCCCCAAGTGTCCCCACACGCCGCTGGCTGCCTCCCCCGCGCCGGGCCGGAGCAGGGCAGAGGACAGACATGGCGTCCCAGAGACTAAGTCCCGGCTCCTCGCTCACCGGCCCCATTGTTCCCATCGGGCCGCCTCTGGACCCCCTTTCCCGGGGTCCCAGCACCCCCAGATCACGGCCTTGCCAAGAGGAGGCACCGGAGACCCCGCGTCGCCCGTCGCTGGGTCTTGGGCGGCCTTTCTCCGCCGGGATTCTCCCCGGGAAAGTCGCCTTGTCGACGGTCGGGACTTAGTCTCTGCGCCATTTTCTTTTTCTCTCTCCTCTCCTTTCTGTGCCTGTGTCTTTCTCTCCCTCCCTCGGCTCCTTCCTTGAGCTGTCCAGAAAGAGCTTTCTGCAGAGCAGAGCCATATAAATCACAGACCTCACCAGAGAAGGGAGACTTAGAGACAGAATTATCTTTTATTTTTTCCTAATAGAACTTTATTTTGGAAGTTACTTGGTTTCTGCTTCATGTTTGTTTGCTTTTTTTCTTTTTCTTTCTTTTTTTTCTTTCTTTTTTGTGCTTCCAGAATGAAAGATTTCCTTAGGCAGCTGTTGGACTTTTATGGTTTTTTTTTTGTGTGTGTTTTTAATTTATTTTTTAAATGTTGAGATGTTTATGATAGCAGTTACAGTTCTTAAAACTAAAGCCGTCTTTCGTTGGAGTTCTTTGTATTGGGATTGTTTTCCCAAGTTGTGTTTTATACAAAGATAACTCCCTTTTAAAAAGTTTTCCAGTTGTCTGTGTGTCACCTAGTGTGAATGTTGGACTTGAGCATATTTTCTTTAAAAAAATTAAAAGTATTACTGACTAGAACTTATTGTGGCTAGAGTTCTCAAGGCAGTTTTTTTGTTTTGTTAGTTTTTTTTTTTTTTTTTTTGAGACACAGTTTAGTGTGCTTGTCCTGAGGAAAGGTTGCTGAGCTGCTCATTTGGACATGATGTGCTGGCCTTTTCTTTGGGGTCATAGGGAGTTTTAAAACAGATTTTATTTATTGAAGCAGAGTGGCCAGCCCTGACTCCTGTCTTCTTCCTCATTCTTCTCAGGGGCTGCTGTTTTTTCAGAAATCAAGAGTTAACTAGCTTTCCCCACATCCTTAGGCTTTTGAGCCCCTTCCAGTCATTTATTTTTTTTAAAATAATTCCACTAAAGTTACCCAGGGAAGAATGTTGGTGGGTGTCTCCCACTACCCCAGTAAGAAACTCACATTTACGGATTTTCCAGTAATCCCATTGTAGTATGCTAGAAATTCCCATAGATTCTTATGATATATGATTGTGTTCAGTTGAGTTTGGGTTCTGGGGAGCTGAGTAGGAAAAGCCGTAGGTTTTTCTGGTGCAGCAGTCCATGGTACTGGCCTGCCTAACTGAGAGTCTTACATTTATATTTTGAAGTGGATCTTTGATTTAGTGAATCTAGCTTTACCTAGAATCTATCTAGGTAAAGCTTAGCTTTTCTTGAGCACCTAATATATGCCAGATACTGTGCTTAGTGCTAGAATTGAACCTGTCACCACATCTGTCTTTGTTCAACTCAGCCTTTTGGGGGAGTCATATTAGTTAATTACCAGGTAGGTGTTGGAGTATATGTGTACCCAAAATGCTTTGGGAGTATAAAGGGCTTAATTTTTTCTGGGGGTGGGGAAATTTCTCAGAGGTGACTGAGCAGAGTGTTGTATAAGACTAAGTGCTGAGAATAGTCAGGGATTGGATTATTTCTTGGGACTATTTGTCCATTCTATCAGGCTTTTTAAAGAGGGAGGTAAGACCATCAAGCGTATAGACACGCTTTTTGGAAAGAGGTGGGTGTGGATGTAAAGAGTGGTTTTAAGCTCTCTGAAGAAAGGTGGGACTTCATATAGAAAAAGTGTTTGCTTTTAAGTTGGGCCTAGTACGTGATGTATTTAGCAATGACACAAAATTGAGTCTTTTTTTTCTCTTAAGTTTAACTTCTATTGTTCTCATCTAAATACAAAAGAGCTATTGAATATATGCATGATTATGGGCTGGGTATGTTATCTTTGGATTTTTATAGAGTGAATTAAACTGTCTGTGTTAACTTTTAGGATATATTTCCATTTTCCAACAATGATATCTAGTATTTATTGAGCATCTAACTGTCAGGCTTGAATCTCAGCTCATCTGATTTACTCTCTGGAAGGACCCTTAGTTACTTAGGACTTAGTTACTGTTATCTCCATTTGAGATGAAACTGAGTATACTCTAAAGCCATGAACCCAGCCTCTGTGCAAAAGGGATGATTCTGGTATGAAGAAATGACGTTTCCTGTTTTGTATATGTATAGGACAGTTAAGAGGAAAAGGGAAATATTGATGGCATGCTAGTTATTTTTTTTTACCAAAATCTTGAAGAGAAAAGCAGTTTTGTGTACCTACTACCTTAAGGTCCTGATGCTGAAGTAGTTGTCTTTGTGATTATTGTCTAGATGTTAGTGTCAGTATCTGTTGGATCTATCAAGTGTACACTGTTAACTAGTGATTGATAAAATTAATATAAAAGACAATTTAGAAAATTAAAACTAGTTTTTAATACCCAGGCTTCTTAATTGATCTTTATAGTGAGAGGATATTTCCTTAAACATGATTTTAAGTTAGCCTGAATAATCACATTTCACGAAGTAAAACCACATATCCCTTAGTTTGCTTGCTCAAATCCTCTAAGATGTAAAAGATTTTCCCTCCTGACTGTGGAGCTTTTTTTTTTTTTAAATAGTACTTAACATTTACGGTCTTTTGTGTGAGATGTAGAACATTCTGGGTCATACTCAACTGCTGTGAAAATGTTATTTGTGTGGTATATTTATATTTAAGGTATTAGCAATGAGCTAGTCATTTCAGGAGCACAGCCCGTATTTCATACTTCTCTTTGACCTGAATGAAAAAGATTCTCTTTGTCAGTAGCACTAACCATAGTGATGTTGAATCATTATTATAGTTGTAGATATGATGTCTAGCTGTACAGTTGATAACATTAGTTTAAGGTGCTGGTAATCCTTTTCTGTTTCAAGAACTTTAAGTTACTATCTGTTTTACTGGAGTTATGGAGCTTCCTCCTCTCCGACAGCAAAGTAGAATGCTTAACTTCATTATATTATAAATTGACAATGTGTAGGTTATGAGTAGGTTTAATGGATTTAGTTTGGATGAAGGGAATTGTTTTGATTGTAATGGTTATACTTCTGTGCTTGCTGTCTGTTGTATATGAGTTCTGATTGGCATTGAAAAGGCTTATGATGTGGCTTTAAACCTGAAAACTGGTGGTCTCTCCAAATGAAATCTGGAAATCTTTAGATTAAGTCTGGACAAATATAAGTATTAGATTCCAGTAGAGTCTTTCTTTTTATCCTTTAGAGCCAGACTCCTTGGTGGACTTTTTTGAAATTAGTAAACTGCTGGTATCTTGGAGCATATTAGATCTCACAAACAAATTTCAGCCTGGCTATTTCTAGCAAACAAGAAGATCTAGGATTTATTAAATCAAAAAACAAAACAAACAAAGAAACCCCTCCATGGTTTAAAAGACAAACGGGGTAATATTTCTAAGCCTTTAATGTCTACCTTTCTTTAGTAAGCAGATAGTGCAGGACATGGAGTTGGTTCCCAAATCTTATGTCAACCAAGGTCAGGAAAGTAGAGTCTTTTTCCTGTCAGCATAAAAATGATGGATTTTGGGAGTTTGAAAGATACTGATTTATTCTAGGTATAGTGAAGTATAATAGCAATTTGTATGAGTGACAAGAATCATTATAGTTAACCTGTTTTAAGGCTTATATACCAAAATTAGGATTTAAGATTTTTTGTTTTCAGTGTGTGTGGCATGGGAAAGTTAAAGTCTGTGTTTTAAACTTGTAAAAATGTTAGAAAAACTGTATATTATAGCAACAGTTGTCTTATGTTGATTGTGACAGGGGAAATAATTTTTGTCATTTCTGAATACATGTCATTTTAGAGGACCATGTCATTTGTATTTGGGCATGAGTGTATAACATATATTACAGATCTTCAATAACTTTTATCTAATGATGCCGAATAAAATTGGCTTTCTTCAAATCCACACCCAGTCATTTCCCCAGAAGTGTGTTGTGTGAGGGATTGAGTTTTTCTCCTATGAAACTATGAAGGACTCTAACTTAAAAGTTTACTTTGAAATGAATTTCAAGTGAATGTAGGTGTAGTTTATCTTGAGACTGCAAATGCTGGCAACATTTGGTGTTAAACTCAGAAGGTTTTTGTTTGTTTTAAAAGAAAGAAAATAACAGCTTAAAGGAGTGGCGTTTAGAAGTAGGACTCCTTGAGTGAAATTCTTTTTCCTGTGGTTTAAATTATATGATTATCCCTTGATTACTTTTAATCTACTAACTTTACAAGTCAAAGTCATTTGGGCAATCAGTTGAGAATTCACCTTCTTAAGGTGTAGAGATTAGGATAAAAAGTTCCAGACTTAGTCAATGGAGTACTATTTTTAAGGGACGATTTCAGATTGGGGGTTTTGTCTCATTTTTCATTCTTTGTAAGTCTGAAGTTTGAGAAACACCCTATTTCTGTAGCTTTAGGTCTAGCTGAAACAGGGATTCTAAAACCGAATACATTAGTTTGGAAGAATTAGCCTTTCTTTTTTTCAAACACCTTTTCCTCCTACCTTGACTATCTAGGTGCTGGCAATGTGCAGTGCTGATAAGTGTGGGCCTGGGCACTTTAGAAGGGAATGAAGGGTGGAGGGTAACACTGTGGCCTAGCCACGATAGGAAAGAAAATGTCTAAAGCAGAAACCTATTTAGATATTATAGTATTTTGGTAATGTTAGAGAAAACATTTCATAGTGTGCAAGTAGGCATTGTTTAACATGCCGTCTGTTTCGTATGTTTTCAACAAGTAAATCACTGTTATTTGGGGTAATTATTCTGGAGTGCATACAGATTATAATGGTATTGACTTAGATTACCCATATCAAAATGTGAGTTAACTGTCTGTTACATACGTCTCAAAATTTTGGTAAAGAGGCAACTTTAGTTTTTATTTTCTTTTTAGTAGGTACTCATTTTTAATTTGTTGCCCTGTTTTTAGATATATTCACTTTTCTACCATTCTTACCTCTATATCTCATCCCTGACATTTTCTGAAACACAGTATTTATATGATCTTCTACCAGAATATTAATCCCCATTTTATTTTGTTTTTATTGTATGCCACCCTGCCCCCTCCCATTTTAAATTAATATTTTGTGCTTGTTTTTGTGGATTGATGTGACCAGAGTTTGTCATCTATACAAATACAAGGAAAGGTGTTCTGTCCCCTCCCATTTTAAATTAATATTTTGTGCTTGTTTTTGTGGATTGACATGACCAGAGTTTGTCATCTATACAAATACAAGGAAAGGTGTTAAAACAGACGTGTTGCCTGCTTTTGTTATATACACAAGAACAAAATATTTTTGAATTGTGACAGCTTCCTGATTTTCTTTGTTTTTATAATATTTATTTGCTTTGTGTGGGTGCTTGCATACATGGGTGGTGTGTGTGTGTACACCTCACAGTCATGGTGTGACATGTAGTCAGTCAGAGGATAACTTGCCAGAGTCTGTCTGTCTGTCTGTCTCTCTCTGTCTGTCTCTCTCTCTCTCTGTCTCTGTCTCTCTGTCTCTGTCTCTTTCAACAGGGTCTCTCTACATGTCCCTGGCTGTCCTAGAACTCACTATGTAGAAGAGAGGTTTGGCTGGTCTCAAACCTCAGACTCACAGAAATCTACCCGCCTCTGCTTCCTGAGTGCTGAGATCAAAAGTGTGCACCACCACTTTCCTTGAGGCTTCCTTTTTCCCTCTTTTTTTTTTTTTTTTTTAAAGATAAATTTATTTCATTTATATGAGTATACTGTAGCTGTCTTCAGACACACCAGAAGAGGGCATCAGATCCCATTACAGATGGCTGTGAGCCACCATGTGGTTACTCAAAATTGAACTCTGGAACCTCTGGAAGAGCAGGCAGTGCTCTTAACTACTGAGCCATCTTTCTAGCCCCCTGAGGCTTCGTTTTTTTTTTTTTGTTTTTGTTTTTTGGTTTTTGTTTTAAGAGCAAGAAATAGCCAACCCTTGTTCTCAGTACACTCTTTTTCCCTCCCTCCCCCTTTCTCTCAGTAGTTACAGTAGTAACCTATCAGCCAGATCCAAAACACATTCCAGCCCAGAAACTTACACAAGACCTTAGGAACTCAGAAGGTCAGCAATGGGCTGATGAGACATTTGAGAAAGTCATTTGGTTTTGTCTAAGGCTCCCCGGGAAAAGGACAACATAACAAAACAGAGCAAAATGAAAATTCCATATACACAGGCATCTGCAACTTTAGCCAAGCATAGTCTTTAGCATACTGTGTTGGGTTGAACATAAATGAAATACTGTGACCTCTGAACCGTAGCCAAGTAAGAAGAACAAGATATGGAGAAACAGACAATTTGCAGATCTATTGTAATATGAAAACAATGATTCCCTGTGATGGTTGTTCTTGGTTGTCAACCTGGCTACATCTGGAATTAGCTAAAATCCAAGAGCTCTTTGCCTGTGATATCTCTCTCTCTCTCTCTCTCTCTCTCTCTCTCTCTCTCCCTCTCTCTCCCTCCTTTTTCCCCACTACCCAGTTTTTTAAGTATGAGGCAGCCTTACTGAGTAGATAGATAATCCAGGCTGGCCTTAAACTAAGATTCTCCTGTCTTGTGAGGGTTCTCCCACACTTGAACTACACTAGACTAACACACCCTTTTGAGACTTGGTAGCAATTGCTACCATCTCTGAAATGCCCAGTGATACTTTCATAGGAATGTTACTGATTGGCAGGAGACTGATCTGGTAGGTTTATGTCAGCTGCTTAAAACCACAGTGGCACATACCTTTAATCCCAGCACTTGGGGAGGCAGAGGCAGGTGGATCTCTAAAATTGAGGTCAGCCCAGTCTACAGAGTGAGTTCCAGGACAGTCAGATCTACACAGAGAAACCCTGTCTCAAAAACCACCACCACCACTAAAACTAAATTTACCCATCTCTTTGTGGTAGTCCCCGTATTTCTTTGTAGTTGGCTAGTTGAGCTCTTGATTTATGGTAGAAGTGGAAGGAGGGGAACTAATATAGAATTCTTACCAGGCACTTTTTATTAAATCTGAATTGAATGGGAGTACTGGAGATTATGTAGGTTTATGGTGAACTGGAGGCCAGGAAGAAAACTTACTTTCTTCTTTTTCTATTCTCCCCATTTTGACAACATATTGCCTTGGTACAGATTCTAGAAATTTAGGTTATAATCAGTAAGTACCGATGTCACAGCCTTTCATTTTTACTATCTTTTATATGGTAGACATATAGCTGGAACCCATGCAGTTCAACTGTTAGGTATCTAAGAGATTCTTTGGTATTAAAGCTGGAACCAGATTTAGGTATTGGGAGGGTTGGAGAATTCAGAAGTTTTCTAGGAACTTGTTCTCACTCTGAAACTTATCTGTCCTGACCCCTGATTTTTTTAGCTAGACATTTTGTCTCATAAACTATTAAGGATTTTATGAGAATGTGAAGGTTCCTCTCTGTCCACATAATATTTAAATTTCAGTGAGACTGCATGTATTCTAAAATGGATCTTTCTTTTCTTTTTTTTTTTGTTTTTGTTTGAGATAGGGTCCCACTATGTAGCCCTGGCTGACTCAGAACTCACTATGTAGACCAGTTTGCCTCTTCCCCTTGAGTGCTGTGATTAATTGCATGTGCCACCACACCCAAGCAGATCTTTATCGATGTTAGATTTGAAGCAGTACTGGTATTGGGATTATCCCTCACTAGTATTACCTGTTAATGTTTTAAATCTTCCTAATGTTTACACAATAAATTGTAGCTTATAACTAGAATTGGTTTCGTCTTTTGTCTTTACTGAGCTGCCTGTTCTATGCCTATCTTCTCATTGTAAAAGCAATAAATAAAAGGGTCTCCATTTGGACTAAACAGGATCCAAGTGCTCCTACTTATTCTTTTTTTCCTTTAAAGTGTTTTAAATTTCTGATTATGTGTATATTTGTGTGTTTGTGTGTATGCACATGAGTGCAGGTGCCCATGGAAGCCAGAAGCATTGCATCCTCCCTGAGCTAGTAAGCCACCTGATGTGGGTACTAGGACTCAAACTCAGGTCTTCTCCTCTGCAAGAGTAGTCCGTGCTTTTTAACTACTGAATCATCTTTCTACACTCCCCTCATTGTTACTTTTCTAAGCATAAGTTTAAGACCTAATTAGTTTCTTCGCAATTGAGAAGACTCAAAAACAAAGACTATCTATTGATGCAACTAATTTCCTAGTCTTTACTAGAACTGTGAGGTTTTTTTTTTTTGGTTTTTCTGTTTGTTTGTTTGTATTTTGGTTTTTCGAGACAGGGTTTCTCTGTGTAGCCCTGGCTGTCCTGGAACTCACTCTGTAGACCAGGCTGGCCTCAAACTCAGAAATCCGCCTGCCTCTGCCTCCCAAGTGCTGGGATTAAAGGCGTGCGCCACCACCGCCCGGCGAACTGTGAATTTTCAATTAAAGATGCCCATATTTTGGATATATTTAATAAATAAAAGGTCAAGAGTATTTTTTTTTAAAACTATGAAAGTCAACGTCTTATCAGCACATTTTTTCAAAGACCTCAAAACATTTTTAAATTGAAAGACTGAAGAAGCCTGAGAATTACTTAATCCTTATTAATTCTACATCTTAAAGTGGCCAACTCAGCCTCCTGTTAAATAGTAATTTAGGGAAACAAGAGTACCCAGGTTATTCAGGCCTATATTCCTAGCTTCTTAGAAGTCTGAAGCAAGAGGATGATCAAGTGAGTTCCATGTCAACCTGGGCAATTTAGTGAGACCTTGTCTTAAAAATGAAAAGAGGGAGACAGTGGTGCTTCCAGACAAGGCTGCAGCTACCAAAGCCCAGAATTTAGGACAGAGCACTTGCACCATGAATCAAGCCATCAGCTTTCCTGTCCTGCTGGCAGTTTTGGTGGTATGCTGGGGGGAAAGGTGCCTGCTTGGTGATAAAGTATCTTTGTCTGATCTAGTATGTCATCAATCTGACCCTGGAGACAAAGATGCATGTTCTCCATTTGCACTGTGGGGTTGCCCAAACACATATACCACTTCCAGACCAGCCTCACCAACAAGCACATCAAGGTCTTCTCAGCCAGTTTCACCGACAAGGAGGAGAGGACCTCTACATGCAAATTTCACCTCTAGCCACTCTCCTGTGGTCTTCAGTTAGAATACCTCTGTGCTCAGAGACATAGCTACATTGCTCAGATAGAAGGATTTAAGCCTCATGGCTCAGAATACCACATGGTGGTAGCAGCTGTTTCTTGTTTCATTTTCCCAGAATTCATTTCTCTGCTCATTCACTCCCTTTATCACCTCACACTTAGGAGAGAAACATATCCTGTTCCTCATAAGGTACTCCTGTGCTACTACATGCCCTAAAATAAGCATTCCACTCACCTTACCACTTTGTTCCCTGTACACCATTGGCTGGTCTTGTAATCTTCATTCCAGAGTTACTTCTGTCTATTGAAAATGGCAGTCAACTCAAGAGTAGAGCACTTACCTAGTATGTGCAGTGCTCTAGGTTCGATCTCTAGTACTACAAAAACAACCCCTAAATTAAAGCTTATGTTAAAAATTTGGTAGCAGAGTTCATGTTAATATGTATAAAGATAGGTATTTGTGAGACAGTGAAGAAAATTATGTAGTTAGAAACTTCCACAGTGGCTCATAAGTCTAGTTAATGCTAAATATTAAATTGTCTTGAATTTGTTATTTTTAAACTACCACTTAAAGGAAATAAAAGTCACTTAGGAATGCTTTACTAGTATCTACAAGACTAAATGTAATAAATCTTAGAATGAAATCTTATACCATTGATCAAGAAGATCATTACAGTAGGCAAAGACTAAATTAAAGTAGTTACTAGTACTAATGTATTCCCATATCAAATTGTTGACAAGAATAAGATAAATTATCTGGTCATAATCTTCTGGTTAAGTTCTATAATCCCGACATATTTGTACAAAGCCTAGTTTTAGTTTTGTAGTAACTTGGCTGCTTAAGACTATATTTCTTCTTCCCCTTGCCCCCAAGCTCTAAGATTGGGGCTCATTACTCGGGCAGTGTTGGTGCTTCCTTAAGGTTGTGATATTGAATAATTCAATGAGGAAGGGGCTCTCTAGAGCATAAAGAAGTTTCTTGCTGTAACTCATTCATTAGTGGTCCATAGAATGGCCTGAATGTTTCAATGGTCAGCCATAATTCCTCAAAGAAAGATCTCTTGGTAGAATCAGCAATGGGATAAATGAAGAAACACATTAACACCCTGATACCTTTATGGTCAGACATATATGGATTTGAGGTCATTTGAGGCCCCTGACCATTGGAATCAGTCAGTTTAGACTGAACTATGAATACCTGAATAGTATAGGCAAGTTGGAAGTTAACATTCTCTGTTACCCAGGTCTTAAGGGCTCAGTTAATGGAAGTAAGAAGGACAAGCCTGTAGGAATGGTCTTATTACTCTAATTGAGAAGGCCTGAGAAGGTACAAGTTCAGGTTAGATTAGTCTACCTCCTGAGAAAGAAGCATTGTCCTTGTGAAAATGAGTCTTACAACAGAGCCTTATGTAGGCAAGAATAAAGCATTTCTAACTCTAAGTATTGTCTTTAAAAGATGAGTTAGTACAAATAGGATTTATTTGTCTTGCTCCTGAAGTAGACTAATGCTTTAGTTGAATATCTTCTGCAAACTCAGGCTTTTGACTTTCCAGGGACATTGTTCAGAAGCAGTCTACTTAGTGACTGTAGCCCAGTTCTGTAGAGCATGCCATGTGGACAAAATGCTTCAGCTTCATAGGTAGGTCAGAATGCTAGGTATGGAGTCAGGACAAAGGGATTCTCAATTGCTGCTATGCAGAGGAGGTCATATAATAATAGTAGAATGTTTTGAGCCCAAGTTTCTAGATGCGCAAAATCCCATTCTGTATTGTCCACTATGATAGCTGTTTGCCATATCAGGCTTTTAACAGAGTAGAAAATATACCCCAAATATAACTACTATCAATAGTCCTGAGGAGTAAAGGACACAGGTATGGATTATCCCTTAGAACCATAGAGTAGGTTTTCTTGAGCTATCTTTAGATGATCAGCTGAGGTGAGAGACCCTTGTCACAGTAATTTGGGAGGGGGGTTGTTTTCCTATGGGGATTTTTCGGCTCCTTGCCATGCATCAGTTTTCTACAACCACAGGTCTCTTTAGTCTGTCAGTCAAATTCTCTATTTTCCTACTGTGAGCAATTTTCTTGAGCCCTCTCACCTTTTGTCACATAGTATCTAGTCCCAAATGTGACATGGGACATTGTGCCACCTAATGCATCCCATTGCCCACCCTCGTAGATGACATTCTTTTAAGGAGGGCTACTTAGACCATCACGATCATCCAATATAATGGGAGCCCCCAGGGCCATGACACCGCCAGGCTCCACAGTTGTGTTCCATAAGTACACAAAGGCATCTTTGGTGGTAGCAGAGCTCAAGTGCAGCAGCTGTACCTGCTGCTTTCTATTGTGGTAAAAAATATTTATACTGAATAGTGTGTCATGTCAGAGCAAGTGAGGCTGGCCTGCTGTAAGAACTCCATCTGTGCCTGCGCACCTGGCTTTCACTGGCATGGAGCTGCTCATAGTTCATGCTCAGAATTTGGCTGGTATAGCCTACCAGGCTGGCTCATGGCAGCTGGTAACTGGTACAGCAGATGCCCATGAACAGCTACAGTGTTGCAAGACACCAACATGAAAGGTAGTGCTGCCTCCCTCCCCTACCTTCTGTAAATGGAATTCTGAGGGCTTTTCTTTGCCCATTTTGCTCCCAATTAACAACACAGCATTTGTATGCCCACTGTAGTCCATTTTAGCTCCTGAGTAAATGACACAGATAACTAATAGAGTTACTAACAAACTGCAGGCACTGTAATGGCCAGATACTCATCTATTCTAACCCTCTATGGCTGCCTGCTTCCCAGCCATGTGGTTCTTTACCTGCGATCTTAGTCTTCTTTCCCTGGCTCGTGCTCTTTTCCATGTGTGTGTCCTCTTGGCGACTCTCTGCCGCCAATTTGCTTGTTCCCAGCCAGTCCTCCTGGTCCTTGCCCAGGTTTCTTCTCTTCTTTTTCCTCTTCTCTCCTTCCTCTTCCTCTTTCTTTTTGCTTTGGACCTCCTGACTGTGATCAGAAGTCCCACCCTATCCTCATCTGCCAGCTATAGGCTGAATCAGCTTTTATTAACCAATCAGAGGTGATAGACAAGAATTTTTACACATCTTTAAGACAGGAGATGCTCCAAATATCATGACAATGCTAACCTCCAGACTGAAGGCAGATCCATCAGCATCTGAATACACAGTGCACAAAACCATCCCCCCACCACCACCAATGTCAATTTTATTGAATTTAAAATAGTCACTTGTGACTGATTGCTTTTTTATTAGCACAAATTTTAAATGTAGATACAATCCAAGAGATTGAGGTTTATATTTTGCTTGGAATAGATGTTTGGGGCTCTTCCAAATTCTCCAGAAATCTGAAGACCAGTGTGGATAGTGTGTTACAAGTTTGAATGAGTTTTTCACCTATATGTTTACATTGCTTCACTCTAGATAATGTGCTAATAGAATTTACCACTTAGAAGTTCAGGTAGATCTAGGTTTTACTTGACCTCCCTAGTGCTAAACGAGAAAATTTAAAGTCCTTTAGATGGAATGAGTTCTTATTTTATCTCAATATCCTATGAAGTAGTTTATGTCTATATTTGGCAAAGTAGGTTAGCTTAAATTTACACAATTTCATGGGTCAGTATCCTTTAAAATGTTTACTGTTTGCTTATAACTTCATTTGAAATTCTAAGTTTCTAGCACATTATCTATACCAAGTTTATATACATTGAGTTACAGTTAATAGTACTGTAAATACTACATACACTAAATTATAGATAACCTGGGACATTAACTTTTAGTAAAAGCAGATTAGAACTATTCTTTCCTGAATCTCTGTCAGGTTTGTTTTCTCATTCCTATGTTGAGTGTATGCTATAGCTTATAAATAATTGCGCTCACAATTAGCTAAGACATATTAATCTACTCAGACAAAATGATATTATAGCCTTGGCTGCTGAGATCACTGTCAATAGATATTTAATATCTTAACAACTTGAGTAAATTATGTAGACACTAGAAATAGAACCAGTTTCCTCTAGGTTTAGCTTTGAATACAATGAGGTTTTTGGAGAATAGAGTAGGAAATGCTTAGAGGGGAAACGAATAGCAGAAATTTAATCAATTATTACTATTATTCTAGCAATGTATAATTTTACTTGTCACTATTTTCTACTTTAGAAATTTAGGCTCAGATGTTAATTAGCTCACAGTTGTGTAATTTTTAACTAAACTGTAAAGCACGGAGTTTAATCCACTGTTTGATTGATGCCACAGACTGAGTTAAATGTGAAACAGAACAAGGTGAAGGGGAGCCTGAGTGACACCCCCAAGCCATCATGAGAGTAGTTAAATATCCTTCAGACTGTGGTTCTGTTGGTTATGGGTCTTAAGTAGATTGATACTGGGCTTTTTAATGTTGATGTTTTATCTGCATTTATGTCTATGAGAGTGTCAGAAGCCCTGGAACTAGTGTTACAGACAGGTTTGAGCTGCCATGTGGGTGCTAGGAATTGAACGGGGGTTGGGGGGGGTAGGGGTAGGTTGGGGAGTGGTGGTGACTACAGCAGCAGTCCCCTGAAAGAGCAGCCAGTGCCCTTACCTTAACTGCTGAGTCATCTCTTCAGCTTCAGCCCCACCTCTCCTTTTTTAAGAAAGGGTTTTGCTATGTAGCTCTAACTGTGGAGCTCACTATGTAGACCAGCCTCCTTGGGAAATAACAGCTCTGCCTGCCTTTGCTGTTATTAAGGACTTGCACCACCATCCCTGGATTATTTTAGTTTATTTTGTAGTACTGAGGATTGAACCTCCAGGGCTTTACCCACATTTGCTACACAAGTGCTCTCTGTCACTGAATCACGTCTCAGGCCATGATCTGCTTTAGAGTGAATTCTTACATCTTTTTTCCTCTCCTTTTCAATTTCAGAATTCTTAAGAGCTTTTAGTCAGGAACTCCTTGTATCTTCTGACTTTGAAAGATTTATTAATTATGTTTTAGAATTTTGAAAACATTCTCAATAAGAATTATTGTAAAAGAACTGCTTTTGTGTAGATTTAGTTGAATTAGCCACCATTAAAATAGACCTAGACTGAGAGTAAACCAACACTCTTATTGAAGTATGAATTGAGACAGTTGGAAAGAGGGAATGGAATTTTTTCACTGTTCTTTACTTTTAATGACAATAAGCTTTCAGGCTTGTTAGTTCCTGGGGAGATTCACACATTCTTAGTACATGGGCACACTTGAATGTTGGACTTTATCACTAGAGACCAGTTCATTATCTGTCCTAAACAGAAACAGTCTTTTAAAGCATTAGAAAGTACAAGTGCATAGTATTAAGTATAATGTTGATTTTGTGTAAACTCTAGCTTTGGGGATGTAGTTTTATGGAGCCAAGATGCAAGGTTTCAGTAAGCTTTATAATAATAAGATTTTCTTTTTAAAAATTAATTAGTCCATTCCATCAGATGGTTTATTGTTTATTATGTTATTTTGTGGTTTTGGAAAGCAAACCTAAGGCCTTGTACATGGGAGGAAAATACTGAGCTATTTGTATTACTGAGCTACATTCTAAGCCAGTGGTTCTCAGCCTTTCTAATGCTATGACCCTTTTATACAGTTCCTCATGTTGTGACCCCAACCATAAAATTATTTTCATTGCTACTTCATAATTGTAATTTTGCTTCTTCAAATTTGTAATTTATTGTTAAATAAATTTCTGATATGTAACCCCTGTAAAAGTATTGTTCAGTCCCCAAAGGAGTCATGACCTGCAGATTGAGAACCACTGCTAAAGCCTTTGTTTTTATTTTATAATGAATTTTTTTTGGAGAAAAGTTCTTGCTATGTAGCCCTAGTTAGCCTGGAATACATTATGTAGATGAAGCTGCAACTCACAGAGATCCCCTTGTTTTGAGGATTAAAGGCATGTGCCACCAAGCACAGTGTATTATTATTGAGACTTAGGTATTGTTAAATATCACGGGCTGGCCTATAATGCCCAGTCCACTTGCCTCTGTCTCCTGAGATTACACTTAAGGGCCATCACAAGTGGTTCCAATATCTATTTTGTGAACTGGTTGTATATTTGTATGTCAGAGAGGAATAGATTTTCTTTGACAAAAGTTACTGTATGTGTATCTTCTTGGGGAAGGCAGCTTTTGGATAGTATAACTCCTTCCTCCTACACTGTTTACATTTGTGAGTACTATATTTGAAGGAGGGGGGCCATACTGTTATATAGCTGTTATAATAAAATCTCAAAGTCTATCAAAAAGGTTAGTGTAAAGGTCTGGTTCCAAACATGGCTCAGAGCTCCCTTCTTTGTACCAGAAAAGTTATCTCTGCCTTTGTTTTTATGGAAGCAAAGGACTCTTTCTCATGCTTTGATTTGATTACTTTAAAATCTTGAAGATTGTGAAACAGTTTTATAATTGTTAATGTTTATTGATTCTTTAGTGTCTCTCCTCCACAAGATGGAATTGGTCTGCTAGGCAAATGCAGTACCATTGAGCCTGTGTCACACCCTCAGCCCATGTTTCCTCATAGAAAGTGTAAATGTCTGTGTTTGGATTGTCTTTTGCCTGCATTTAAAGAGGAATAGACTTATCTACTTTGTTAGGTGGCCACCTCCTAAATAATGCAAACATGCACTGCATGAAGGAAGGAGTTAGCACAGAAACAAGAGACCCCACCTCAAGGTAGAAGAGAACTAACTCCTGAAAGCTGTTCTCTCATTTCTAAAGACTCTCAGGCTTATAGGGGTGATTCTCTTATCTATGTCACCAGTGTTGAGATTACAGGTGCCTGCCACCTCATCTGGCATTTTTATATGGGTTCTCTGGTTGTGGGTTAACATTATGACATGCTGAGCCATCTCCTTGGACCAGCCTGGAAATTCCTTAGACTTCTAAGTACAGGATTGTTAGAGAAGGCCAAAATTGTATTACTTTGTCTTTTTCAGAATCTCAGTATAGGGGAATAAAACCCCAAACATCTTTTATCCGATGTTGCCTTATCAGGCAAGGTGCCTAGGGCATGGTTCCTGCTTTGAGTGCATATAGAGAGCCAAAACTCTTAACATGTATGCAATGACTAAGTTTAATTCAGTTCTATATAAATTAATAATGAAGATGATTAAATAATGATTGTATTTCATAGGCAGTTGTCAGTATGTTTGTAATTTCTTAGAAATTAGCCATGAATTCCGTTCAAACTATTCTGTTGGTTAACTTACAAAAAAAAAAGATCAATTTTTCTGAACCCCAGCTATTGTTTCTTCTAACAAAGAGGAACATTTTTACTAAGGACACAGGTAACAAGTTTATGATGAGCAGAGATGTGAAGCTCCTGAGAGCTTTCCTGTGTCGCCTTCTCTTTCTTGTGGTGGTACTGAAACAGGGTTTCTCTTTTTTTGTAGTCTTAGCTGTGCTGGAACTCACTCTGTAGATGAGGCTGGCTTCAAAGTAAGATCTGCCTGCCTCTGGCTTCTCAGTGCCTTTATACCTCACTTCTGTGCTTCCTTCTTAAGAAAAAGTTAAATGGTTTCCATCTAAGACCATATGCTAAATGACAGAACAAGAATTTGATCTTTTTAGCCGTAGAGCAAATCTGTCTTATCCAGCTTTTCTTGCAGCTCTGTGGTAGTGTTTAATTATGATCCTTCATATTCTGTCTCATCATTCCTTTGAAGGGGTAGGTTCTAGCTTCCACCCAGGGAACCTTTGGTTTTAAACAGTCTTCCTTCAGCTTCTGAGTAAAGGGGCTACAGGTGTTCTCTGTCTCATCCATTTTATCATTCCAAGGTTTTGTGAAGTGTTTTGTGGGTTTGGCTTTCATTTTCATATAATTTGTATATAATTTCTTTATAATTTATAATTTTATAATTTTGTAATCTAATTTCTTATGAAAAAGGAAGCTTTATTTGGCCAGGTGAGGCTAAGAGGGACGAATTTCCAGCTCTATTGTTATTCTTGAGAGTAGGTCAGCTTTGAGAGATTTTCTTTTTCTTTTTTAAATATGTATTTACTTATGTATATGAGCACTCTATGTGTATGCCTGCATGACAGGAGAGCATCAGACAGAAGAGGACATCATATCCCACTATAGGTGGTTGAGCCACCATGTGGTTGCTGGGAATTGAACTCAGGACCAGCCTGAGAGATTTTCTTTTTCAACAGATTAAATTTAAAAAAGAAACATTTGGGAACCAAATAGCTTTAGAGAGATAAACATATTAAACTTTATTTTTTTAATATGCTCCGGATGAGAATCAACTTAATCATTTCCTCACTGCCAAGAAGTACATTTTACTTAATTTTGATCAGTCATGAGAGGATGAAATTTTCAGCAATGATAATAGTGGTTAGCTGCTGTTGCTCACTGTCCCTCCCCCCTCTGCTCCCTGTCCCACACCCTCCACCTCCCCATACATCCAGGCAAACACAAGACAGTTTCTCTGTGTGGTTCTGGCTGTCCTGGAGCTCCCTCTGTAGACTTGGCTGGCCTAAAACTAAGAGCTCTGCTTGCCTCTGACTCCTGACCCCTGAGATTAAAGGCATGTGCCACCACTGCCTGGGTTTTTGCTTATTTCTTGCTGTAGGTAGTTCATCTGCCAGAGTGTTTGATTCTTAATTTCCTTAGCTCATAGTAAAATTAGCCCAAACTGCTTTTTTCACCTGAGTTCAATCCCTGAGACCCACTTTGTAGAAGGATAGAAGTAATTTATAAACATAAAATAAGTAAATGTAGAAAAATAACAGTAGTAGCAAGACATTAGAGCATTAATATAATTATTCTTTGAAGGTTGGTAATATAGACATTCTGTTATAATTAATTTCCTCATTGTTTTTCTTAATCCTTTGTTGTATACTTAGTGTTAGTCTGCTTTCTGATTGCTTCCCTTTATCTGTCACTTGTTGGGAAATTTTTCCTCTTAGCATTGTTGCCGTCCATTCATCCTATTTCTAGAATCTAGAGTCTAGAGACACCTTGGAGATATATCTTCAGGGTAAATTCCTAGGTGTTGCACTGGTGGGTCAGAGGAAAGATTGAGCACGTGAGTTAGTTACTTGGTTAGACATTGTGGAATTCTCCTGCCTCAAGAATTATATTTTCCAACTAGGTATATCTTATTTAATAAATATAAAACAAAATGTATATTTAGTATAGCTGTTACCTTTGGTGAAATGTGTATATTTCCTTTTCATTAAAATGGCCACATGTAACGAGTCTGCATGTTGCTGGCTCCTGTTAATGTCCACTTCTCCTGTGTGTCTTGTGTAGTGGCTATTTAGGTTCATATATCCATTTACATGATAAGATTGTAAAGGACAGAGTCCTTGTCTGATCAGTCTTTAGTAAGGTGCTTTGGACTTGAGTAATATAATGGTTGTAAGTTAAATAGCCCTCACACGCATCTGCTAATACGAAGATGCCTTTTCTTGTGCACATTAACCACCAAATTCTGTGTAATGCTAACTACAAATTGCTCCTACATTGGGAAAAAGATGGAGGATCTTCATCATTTGGTAGTTCGTTTTCTGCCGTATTTTTAAATGTGGGTATGTCTGTGCCCTTGGAATCCAGAGATGGAGTTATAGGTACTTGTAAGCTCACCCAACATTAAGTGCTGGGAACTGAACTCAGGATCTGCAAATTTCTTTACTTAAAGCCCTTTTAACTTTAAGGAGGAATACTTTGGGTAATAATAACAAAAAGATAGTTTCTGGAGTACTTTTATTTAAATGACACCAAAAAATTTGTTACATACTTCTGTTTTTTTCAAAGATTTTAGTAGCCGGGCGGTGGTGGCGCACGCCTTTAATCCCAGCACTTGGGAGGCAGAGGCAGGCGGATTTCTGAGTTCGAGGCTAGCCTGGTCTACAGAGTGAGTTCCAGGATAGTCCGGGCTATAAAGAGAAACCCTATCTCCAAAAGCCAAAAAAAAAAAAAAAGATTTTAGCATTCTTCCTGTGGTTTCATCTAGAGTTTTATTTTTTTATCTTTTATTTACCTTTATTTTATTTGCATTGGTGTTCTGCCTGCATGTATGTCTATGTGAGTGTGTTAGATCTTGGAGTTACAGACAGTTATAAGCTGCCATGTGGGTACTGGGATTTGAAACTGGGTCTTCTGAAAGAGCAGTCAGTACACTTAACCACTATTGAACCATCTCTCCAGCCCCCATATAGAGTTTTCAAATGTTAAGAATTGAAACAATTATTGTTTATGTGTGTGTGTGTATGTGTGTGTGTGTGTGTGTGTGTGTGTGTGTATGTGTTTGTGTGAGATTGTGTTAGGAGTCAAGCAGAATGTCTAAGAGTCATAGGATACTCAGTGAATAAGACTTTATGATGATATAGTACACAGTGGTTGGTATGTTACAGTTCTTAGCTATCAGTCAAGTTTTTTTGCAGTTCTTTTTGCATTTGATAGATACTTGGAGTGTTACAATTGTTTTTACAAATATTTTAACAGTATCTACTTTTTGACAAATTCTAGGAGGTATACTTAATATTTAAAGCTACTAATATATTCTCTATAAACAAGTATTTTTAGCATGCATGATAGGGTTCTGTGTGTTTTTACTAGGTTTTACCTTTTACTTACTGCTTCTTTCTTTGTACTATCTAGGTCAGGTGTCCTACTACTGCCTTATATACTTGACTTCAGTTAGACAAATAAAGTCTTACTATTTGTGTACAGCTTTCTGTTTAGTAAAACAGAAAGGGCCTCTGGTTCTTCCAGCTACTAGGATCTCAAGAAGATCCTTTACCCTTCCCTCTTCCTCTATACTCTTTCACAATGAGTTCTTAGAACTGGGTCCAGCTTCCATTTTCTTGAACTTTTTCTCATTGTTCTTAGTCTTTTTGTTGTAACTGTCTTCTGGGTTTTTTTCCCCCTTAAGTATGATTTTTGTTCTTTTTCAGATTGAAGTAGCTGTCGTCCTAGAGTCAAACACTCCAACCCAGGGTTAACTTTATCTATTAAAATTTATCTTTTGGCATCTCCTGTGGTGGTAAAGGTCTGTTATCCCTGTACTTAGGAAGTGGAGGCAGGGGGATCTTGAGTTCTATAGACTGCTTAGCAAGCTCTTGTTTCAAAAACCCCAAGGGCTGGGGATATTCAATAAGAAACCAGTTTCCAGTGTAGAACAGGACTTTGGATTTGATCCCTAGCCTTAAATCCAAACATTGTTTTTTATTTTTTGTCTTCTTAATATAGATTCTCTCTTGAATTATGCTTATTTTCTTCTTTTACATAATATCAAAAAAATAAAGAATTAGAAGGAAATGCTTAGAGATCATGTTCATTATATAAATGTAAAAAGTTTCAAGGACACAGATGTGTAATAGTAGTTTGATTTCCTGTGTACCCATCATAACTTTAATAACTGGCAACTTTTTGCTCATGTTGTTTTATCTATCTTTATAATTCTTGATTCCAACTCTAATTTACTCAGAAATACTTTTTAAGTATTTATCTTTAATGGTTTTATTTGTTTATTTTTTTTCCTTTTTTCTTTTTTTTGAGACGGCTTCTCTGTGTAGCCCTGGCTGACCTGGAACTCATTCTGTAGACCATCCAGGCCTCAAACTCAGAAATCTGCCTGCTTCTGAAGGTTTTAATTTATCAGTTTACCTACTACTATACAGGGCACCTATACACTTAGTAGATTATTAAGGTTTTTAAATGTTATATGATTCTTTAACAACTTTCTTTATGGGCAATACTACTTGTTTAGTGATTTAAATCTACTGTATCATTTTTCCTCAGATATCCAAGTCTGCCTTGTAGAACTCAACTGTATAGATTTACAGAATTCAACAGACATTCATACTTTTATTGCACTTACATTAGTTTGTATGTAGAGGCTGGTCGATATACGGGGTTATGGAACACATGTTCTGGTCAGAAGACAACCCATGGAAGTCATTTCTCTGCCATGTAGATTCCTGGGGATTGGACATAATTATCAGGTTTGGCATCAGACACTTTTCCAGCCTGCTACTTTGCCAGCCATAGAGATTTTAATTAAGAACTTTGTCTTTTTTTTTTCTTTTAATTTAAAATCTGTCATAGCATTTGTAGCACAGTTTGGGAATATACTAGGTAGGTAATGACTTTGAGGTCATATTATTGGTCTAGATCTTGTGTCCATGGAATTATTTACCAGTAGCCCTAATTTTTCTCCCTGGATAGTTAATTTTTACATTTTTAGATAGCATTCGTGTTCAACGGCTTGGGACCTGGTTTTAAATTTCATTTTGAAAATTTATACATTTCAGGAAGATATTATATGTGAAATCTAATAGGAACTACTCTGAATTTGTATTTTAGTTTGTTACTATTATTTTAAAGTTTAGTGCTTTTTAGTGACTTCTACTTGTTTGTATTTGACAAAAATAAATTTGTTTGTTTGTTTATTTAGACAGAGTCTTTCTATAACCCTGGGTGTCCTGGAACTCTCTGTGTAGATCAGGCTGGCCTTGAACCCTGAGTCTGTCTGCCTTTGCCTCCTGAGTGTTGGGTTTAAAGGTGTGTACTACCAGGTCTGGCTTCAAAAATTAATTTTAAAGTTTGCTAATTTTTAACTAACGTTATTGTAAAAGTAGTTCATTATGGAAAATAAGATGAAGCACACTCAAGAACTCAAGTTCATAAATTTCTAAATTTTAAAATTACTACTTTTTTTAAAAAAGTGTATGTCTGCCAGTCTTTTGTATGTGGTCATGGATTTGTTGAATTACATACATTGGTATTCTTTTTCTCCCCTTTCTCAGATATTATTTCCTTGTCATGCCCTTGAACCATAGCAGTAGATACTAACATTTAACATTCTGAAGCCCATTTGCTAATTTCTAACTATAAAAAAACCAACATATGCTTTATTTCAGGTTGTAGTCCTACATGCATTGTCATTTTTATGACTTGAGGTAAAGGTTACCAGTTTATTTATCCTGATTGACTCAGCATGTTAAGACTTTAGACTTGGAGACTTAGAAGTCAGAGGATTCTATACACTGCATGGAAGATTTGAGTTCAGTCTTCCAACACTGTATGCTTTATTATTCTCATCTCTGTGGGATGGAAATTTCTTAGAACCAGGGGCATGGCTGCAAATATTAATTTTTCTCTTTCCTTGGGGTCTGGTCTAGAATAGACACTCAGTTATGCCAAGTATCACTTCTGTTGCTGCAGGTCAGCAATACTTAATTTATACGTAATCTTATAACTGTGAAACATGCTACTTCAAATTTAGGTTGGGTATAATAAAGTGTCACATACGTTACAGTCCCAAGTTCTTGGGAGGCTAGTTTGAATATAAGAATTCATTTTTTTTTTTTAAAAAGGCTTTCATAAAAATTGCATGTCATCCAGAGTTACAGTCACCTGAAGGCTAAATTGGGCTGTGGAGTAAGATAATTTCTTCGAGTGGCTGTTAGAAGGAAGTATCAGTTCCTCACCACATGGCTTATGTGTGCTGCTGAT
Source organism: Grammomys surdaster (assembly GCF_004785775.1). Classification (NCBI taxonomy): domain Eukaryota; kingdom Metazoa; phylum Chordata; class Mammalia; order Rodentia; family Muridae; genus Grammomys; species Grammomys surdaster. Next base: position 1,055,429 of record NW_021620421.1, on the reverse strand, counting down.
GTGGTAGCTGATTTTTCACTAGAATAAAGAGAGAGCAAATGGGAAGTTCCAGTGCCTTTATGAGCTAATGTTGGGTGCTGTAGTGACATTTACTTGTAGAAGTGCAAGGGAAGGTGCATGTGCATTTGCAGGTCAACATCAGACGTCTTTATCAGGCTCTCTCTCCGTCTTATTTTTTAAAGATTTTATTACTTGTTCATGTGTATATATGAGTATAGATGCCCCTGGAGGCCAGAAGAGGGTGTTAGACATCTCCAGGGACTGAAATTACAGGAGGTTGTGAGCCATCCCACCCCTAACATGGATGCTATGAACTGAATTTCTGTTATCTATCTGAAAGAGCAGCAAGTACACACCAGAAGAGGGTATAGGATCCCATTGCAGATGGTTGTGAGCCACCATGTGGTTGCTGGGAATTGAACTCAAGACCTCTGAAAGAGCAAGCAGCCAGTGCTCTTAACCGCTGAGCCATCTCTCCAACCTAACTACTGAAACTTCTCCAGCCTCTTTACTTCTTCTTTTTTTTTTTTTTTGAGATTTTTTTTTAAAAGCCTGTTAGTTCACTTTTAGAATTCCCAACAAACACTTGGGTGTCTGAGGTTGGAGGGTATCTATCCAAAATAAGAAGCCAATGACTAAAAGAAAATATTCATAGTATAATATATGTGACCAAAAAGTTGCAACCCAGAAATATATAAAGAACTTATAAGACAGGTGGATCTCTGTGAGTTCAAGGACAGCCTGGTCTACATACAGAAACCCTGTCTTGAAAAACTAGGGGATGGGGGAAGAATTTATGCAATTTAGTAATCCAATGTACACACAGACAAACACATAAATACTGCAGCGGGAGAAATTGCAGTAGATACTTAAAAGTATGTGAATAGTCAGTAATCACAAATAGTCTTCATTAAACATCATTTAATCATTAGAAAATCAGGAATTAAATCCACAATGAAAGGGCTGGCTCAGTGGTTAAGAGCACTTGATCTTGTAGAGGACCTAGATTTGGCTCCTAGCACTCACAGTGGCTTATCTGCAACTCCAGTTCCAGAGGATCCAATACTCTTATGGCCTCCACAGGGACCCAGCACACAGAAACACAGGGCATTTACATACATGCAAGCAAAATACTCATGTATAAAATTTTTAAAAATTCTTAAAAAAAAAAACCACAGCAGGCTTTTGTGTGTGTGTGTGTGTGTGTGTGTGTGTGTGTGACTATTGCTGTAAAGAAATATCACAACCAAAGCAAGTCTTATAAAAGAAAGCATTTAACTGGGAGCTTGTATACAGCTTCAGAGGTTTTGTCCATTATCATCATGTTTAGGAGCATGGCAGCAGGAGGCAGGCATGGTGCTAGAGAAGTAGATGAGAACTACATTCTGATTCCGGTCCACTGTCCAAGAGGCCCCTGGACCTGGTTTTGGCTTTTTAAACCTCAAAGCCCACCCCCATTGACATACTTTCTGTAATAAGGCCACAACTCCTAACTTTCAAACAATGCCACTACCTGATGACTAAACATTCATATATGATACTATGGGGGGGGTCATTCTTACTCAAACCACTGTAATATACCTTTTAGAGTGGCAAAAATTAAGACAGTAAAGATTGTTAGCCAGGCATTGTAATGTACTCAGGAGGCAGAGGTTGGTGGGGCTCTGAGTTTGAGGCCAGCCTGGTCTACAGAGTTAGTTCCAGGACAGCCAGGGCTATACAGAGAAACTCTGTCTCCAAAAAAAAAAAAAGAAAAAAAGAAAAGAAAAGAAAAGGAAAGAAAAAAGAAAAACAAAAAAGCCAAGACTGGTAATTCTAGATGTTGCTAATGATTTGTAGTAGCTTGGAACTCAAAATAATTATTAATGGAAATATATGACAGTATGCCACTTAGGAACATATAGTTGAGCAGTTTCCTATAAAGTTAAAAGTGTGCATTTTATATAACCTAGCAGTTTTACTTCATTTAGAAGCAAAGGTTCATCAACATGTGAGTCATAAATTACAGTACTTTCATGTAATGGATGTCACTCAGCAGGAAATGAAGCCATGGAGGCAGCTTAGTGGTATAGTGCTTGCTCATTATTTATAAGTTACTAGGTTTGAGGCAAGGCAATGGGGTGTCTTTGTGATGTTTTCCTACCAGTAAGATATGCTTTTATGGCCACTTTGCCATTTGACTTCTGTTTCTAAAGGTGTTTGTTAAGGTAGGTAGGCAAAGGACTACTTAATGATTCCTTGTGACTGACTTGTCTCTTATTGTAGATTCTCACAAACACAAAGATAAACACAAAGATCGAGAACACCGGCATAAGGAGCACAAGAAGGATAAGGAGAAGGACCGGGAAAAGTCTAAGCATAGCAACAGGTAAGGATTGACCAACTGGGTTCTTCATTCAACAGGGAGTTGGCATCCTTGGCTTCCATGGATAGGTATCAGCTTGAGGTGAGTAGCGAACTGTATCTTACCTGCTGTAGTTACTGAAGAGGATGCTTTGAGAACTCAGACCTCACTTATTGTTATTGTTGTTGTTTAGATCTAGATGTACGGAGGGAGCACAGTCGATGATCTTCTTCTCATGTGTATTTCATAATCACTAAAGTATAGATCGATTTTAACAGGCTGCTTAACCAAACATGCAGGGCTTACCTTGGTAAAAAGTGATTTGATGCCATTGTTTCTTAGATTTTAAAGCTATATTTATATTAAACTTTATATTTTAAAACTGCTTCATTAGTTTGTCTTATTGTCAGCAGACAAGTTAAAGAGAATTTCTGTTCTTTTGTAATAATTGTGTTTTGTTTTATCATTTTTTTGAGACCTGATTTCTTTGTATATAGCCTTGGCAGTCCTGGAACTAGCTCTGTAGATCCGGCTGCCTCTGCCTTTTGAGTTCTAGGATTAAAGGTGTGTACCGCCACCACCTGGCCAGTAATAAATGTTTTTTATGAGTCATTAAAATAACCAGTTTAATTTTCTCTTATGAAGACATTTCTTCTCAAATCATGTACTCCTCCTGTTTTTCCTATCACATAGTCATTTCTTACAACTTAGTTTCCATTTTGTTTATTCTTAATCTTAATCTCAGCACTTGAGTTAAGTTTTGCTTTTTGTGTATCTTGTCTTCCTCAATTTACATTTGTCTAGCTAATATTATTATTTACCAAAATAGACTTGAGAAAACATTTGAAAATATTTAAAAGAAAGGTTAATATTTAAAAACAGGCCTTTCCAAAATGATTTCACATTCTCTGACATATATGACTTCATCAACCATAATTTATGATTAGAATGAGCGGGAGGGACAGCATAAAGCAAAAGTGTAACCAAGGACTTAGGGACTAATTTCTTATCTTGTTTTACTCATATCTTTTCTTAAAAGTAAAGGTGATATTTTATTGTCATCTTTGATTAAAAGACTATAATAATTCAATAGCCTCTGTTTTGGGAATCCTGGCCTGTTTACTAATGTGTCCCATGATTTTCACTAGGTCACCTAAAACCTTTTTCTCTAGTGCTTCACAGGAGGCCAAGGAATCAATAAATGTAAAGATCTTTGTGAAATGTTCTAAAAATATGAAAACAATAATATTTTCTCCATCTACCATAATTACAGTTTTGAGTAAGCACACAGATTTAGGTGGCTTTTTTTGTTTTGCTTTTTTTTGCTCTTGTTTTTTTGTTTTTGTTTTTTTTTTTCTTTTTGACAGTGTCTAAAAATGGTTTTTTTGTTTTGTTTTGTTTTGTTTTGCTTTTCAAGACAAGGCTTCTCTGTGTAGCCCTGGCTGTCCTGGAACTCACTCTGTAGACCAGGCTGGCCTCAAACTCAGAAGTCCGCCTGCCTCTGCCTCCCAAGTGCTGGGATTAAAGGCGTGCGCCACCACCGCCTGGCCTAAAAATGTTTTAAAATACCAGTTTATGTCACTTCTTTCTCTTTGGATTCCAAATCTCTCAAACCTGATTCTAAAAGCACTAGTCACTTCAAATTCTAACTTTAGGAAAACTTCATCTCCGACTGTCTCCTATTATTTTGGCCTCTGACATTGCATGGTTACACCAATCAAATGATATTATGACTTATGTAATTTATTTTTTTATTAGATTTATCTTATGGGTGTTTTATATGTATGTGTACCTTCATGTATGTATGTGCACTACATGTATGCCTGATACCCTCAAAGATCAGAGGAGGACATTAGATCCTCTGGAATTGGAGTCATGTGGATGCTAGGAACTGAATCCAGGTCCTCTGCAAGAGCAACAAACACTCTTAACAGTTTTGCCATCTCCATAGTCTTCATTTTTTGATAATGTAACTATGATTATATGTTGGTGACTTTCATGAATTTGGCACAAGTTTTAGTCATTTGGAAAGAGGGAGCCTCAAGTGGGAAATTGAAAAACAGCCTATAGGCAAGAGGTGGTGGTGAGGGTGTTGTTCTAGTTTATAATGATTGATGTTAAAAGGCTCAGTCTACTTTGGCTGCAGTTGTAGTTGTTTAAGAAGGCTGGCTGTACAACCCAGGCAGAGTAAGCCAGTAAGCAGCATTCCTTCATGGCTTCTGCCTTGGCTTCCTTCAGTGTGCTGTGACCTGGGACATGTAAGCCAAATAAACCATTTCTGTCCCAAGTTCCTTTTGATCAGTGTTTTTATCAGAACAATGGAAGTTAAACTAGGACAGAGTAATAATATTTTACAGATCAAATTTTTAAAAAACACTTTGAAATAAAAGGGCTGTTTTTCTAGCTCTTAAGGCATTACTGGGCTTGTAGTGTGACCAGGCAGCTCTCTTAATCATTCTTAATCATATTTTCTTTAATTTTAGGTGTAATATTGAAAGGCACTGTGAAACAAAAGGTCAAGTTCTGCTATTCACAAGCTGTATCTTAATCTAAGCATCTTACCTTCTTTGCCTCCTTTTCATTTTTGGTTGACTTCGTGCTTAGTAATTTAGATAATGATGGTGGTGATAACAATTACTACAAAACCTAATAAAAGATCATGTAGATAAATTGCAGCTGTCAGTTTTTGTAGTGAAATCTAACTCAGTAGTTAATTTAAAAAAGAAGTATCTGGGCTTAGTGGCACTTGGCTTGGGAGGTAATGGCAGGAGGGTGACCAAATTCCAGGCCAAACTGAGGTATAACTGTCTCAAATATAATTAAAGGGGCATTCCAGATGGTAAGAAAAGCATGAAAATGGTTAAGGGATGTAGCTCTGTGGTAGTGTGTACCACCTAGAATACACAAGCCCTAAGTTTATTCCTAATATCACAAGGAACAAAACATAAACAAGACATGTTACTGTTGTAGCATGTATTTTGTTTCAGAAGAGATCCAATTAGGTGGATACCCTGTACAAAGGATAGGACAGAAACGAGGTCCAAAACCTCTTCAGATAAAATACCTTCTGAAAACTGTTTAAAGAAGTTGCTTTAATTTAAAGAAGAGCTTGATTTTAAAGTGAGGAAGAAGCTAATTGAACAGTTTAGAAAGAGGAATTTATAATACAGAAAAGGTTCTTGTTTTGGATAATTGGGCAGCTCTTTATAATAAGATAGGTAGCCACAAAAGGATAAGCTGTAAACCAAAATGCAATGGATAAAGAACTTGATGGATAAGGAATAGAAGTTTGGAATGTAAAGAACTTAAATGGAGAAAGAAATAGAAGTTTAGAATGTGTATTGATTTGGTCATCTTTGGGAACATCCTTTTATCTTCTCTAGCCTGCAAACAAAGGAATAATCTATTCTATGTGAATTTTCTGTAATTGCACACAGTATTCCTACCCTGGCACAAGTTGCAATGATTTTCTTCAGACAGCAAGTCCAAACTAACCTAATGGAAAATTTCTAGTGATAAACACTTCATAAGTTATGTTGGTTTGTTTATATGTTTTGAGATGGCTACCTAGGCTGGCTTTAATTAAACTGTAGATCTTGTTGGGATTATATACATATGGATATAAGTTTAAAATTTTATGACTTTCTGAGCACCCTCAGGAAATACAACCCTGGGACTTGATTCACCCCTTTGTCTAGTATATTCACAATACATACATTCTCATCCTGTTTGTCAATCATTATTCAAAAGTTGTGTTCAATTTACCTTTATTTAATACCTTCAAAGTGTGAGCATAGTGATGCAACAATTAGGGTATACTAAAACAAGCAGTAAGTGTTTCTTGTAAGTGGAAAGCAAAAGTTCTCAAAGGAGAGGGTGAATGATTGTGTTGAGAGCTACAGAAAATTATGACTGTTGATATTAATCCCTTATACCTAATTCATAGATCAAATTTTATAGTAGATGTGCTTGTATAAGGAACATCAACCCCACCCACACACTCATCCCCACCCTGCCCTTGTATATAGAGTTGGGTACTAACCTGGTGTTAGGCATTCACTACATCCAAGGTAGTAATTCAAGCATAGTCCTTGTGATTTTGCTGAGTAGCCTAATGATGATGGACATTCAGTAGCTGCTATGCTTTAGAACCTTTTCTAAAACTAGCTGCTGTACTATTTTCCGGGAGATAACTTAAAGTTATCTGGAATTCCTTTATTTAAAGCATTTAAGCTTTATTTTGTTGCCTGCTTTCCTTGTAAAACCATTAATTTCTTTCCTTCTATATCTTTGAAGCCTACTCATTCTCTTATAGGAGTGCCCAAGATTATTGTCTGTCACCTTTAGTGTCTGCTGCTTTGCATAGTTGGCAAATATTAGTGACTAAGTCCACTTCTCAGAAGATGAGCAGATTTTTTTTTCAACCTAATAGTGTTTGTTTTGGGAAGCATTAGAATGGTTAATTTCATGACTGGAGACAAACTGCCTGAGTTGAAATCCTCATTCTTTTAATGCAAGTTACTTAAGCATTCTGTGCTTTAATTTCCAGACGTGCAAAGTTTAGATGTCAGTACTCATTTCAGGGGTTTGTTGGAGCAAGATGTGTATAATATTAGGTGGTAATATCTTTGCTATTTGCTAAATACTTTAATTGACCATAAAATAAAGTATAGATTTTTATGGCTTCTCATAGCCAACATCTAGCCTCCTAGAATATCAGACTCTGGGTTCTGCAGGAGTTCTACTACCCTCTTTTAATTTTTTTCCCTAAAGATTAATTATTTTTTAGCCGGGCAGTGGTGGTGCATGCCTTTAATCCCAGCACTTAGGAGGCAGAGGCAGGTGGATTTCTGAGTTTGAGGCTAGCCTGGTCTACAGAGTGAGTTCCAGGACAGCCAGGGCTACACAGAGAAACCCTGTCTCGAAAAACCAAAACAAACAAACAAAAAAAGATTATTTTTCTAGTGCAAAATAGAAATGCTTTACCTTCCTGTTTTACTGCTATCCCTCGCTTGTCCTTTCTCTTGCCTTCCTTCTGTTTATTTAAGGTCTTTAAAGAAACCCTGGCCAATTTTCTCTTTATTTTGTTTAGCTTCTCTGAGAGTCATAGACCAGAGGTTTCATTGTCACCTTAGAAATAGCATGACTATTTTTTTCCCATCATCTAGATGTTTCTTCTTCTTTTCTTCTTCCTCCCCTTCCTTCTCTTCTTCCTTTTTCTTCCTTCACTTCCTCTTCTTCCTCTTTCTATTCCTTTTTTCTTTTTCCTCCTTCTCCTCTTCTTTTTCTTCATCATCATCATTGGAATTCAATTGTTTGAAGCATAAGACAAGCATGCACATTATGAAAAGAAGGCTTTAAGTCTTTTCTCTTCATTATCTTTTTAAAATTATTCTTAGAGAATTTGTTTTTTAGAAGACATCATCCACCTCCCCTACCTTTTTCTGCCCTCTCTCTGAAATGACCCTGAGATTTTAAAGGAGGGGATACAGTGTGTGTGTGTGTCTCTGTGTGTGTGTGTATGTGTTCCATTTAGGGTTATGCATACTATCTATTTACTTTGTTGTTGATGTGGCACACTCTTACAGAGGAACATGAGTACTGAATCAAGGAGTCAACCTCTGTTCATAGCCATTCATTAGGAATTTTTTTTCTCTCTCAGAGTGCCTAATACTTGTAAGTAAATACTTGGAAGTAATTTTATATTTCATCCAAAAGTGTAACCATTACAGAATATCTATTTAAGTCTTGAGCATTATTTTTTAAATATATGTGTTTATCTTCGAGTTGCTTCCTATGCTTGCTCTTAAGTGTTTCTTTTATGTATTTAATTTCTAAAGTCTTTTCATTGGTAAAGTTGGCCATTCTCTAGCCTCTAAACTGTTACTGTTGTAGCCTTTGGTTGTTAAAACTAGCTTTGTGGCTTTGACATACTGTCTATTATTGAAAAAGTGCCAAGATTAGTGTAAATAAATCTCTTGCCCAGATGGTGCATGCCTTTAATCCTAGCCAGCACTCAGGAGGTAGCAGTAGGTGGATGTCAGAGTTTGAGACCACCCTGATCTACATAGTGAGTTTCAGGACAGCAGAGCTATGGAGAGAGACCCTCCCTGTCTTAATACCCAAGCTGTCTTTAACTGTAAAGTAAAAGTAAGTTTAGCTAATTTAAAATACAAACTTAGTTTCTAATATTCCAAACAGATAGAAGTAAAGGAGACTTAATTCCTTTAAAAAATAAGGTTGATATTCCATCCATGTTGCTGATTTTGTTACACAAGAAGATTAGTACTCCAGGAGGATCTTTGAGTTTTCTACATGGATTCCCATTAGGCTCGCCCACAGAGGAAGTAACAATTCGTGTGTTTTCGTTTTACTTCCCTAGAGTGGTCTTGATATGCCATTACCACTTATTGATTCCTTCAGTTTGGTGTCCTAATGAATAACAAAACTGAATTCTAGAGACTCATAGGTTCCCATCCTTTGATTGTCAAAAGGTCATTTTTCCACTGAGGCAGATTGGTTTTCTAATAACTTTCATTAAGAAAGAGAATTGAGAAGAGTGATATCATATCTAAAGGAAGATGAAGCCTGAAGCATTCTTTAATTAGCCATTTATATTTTCATGGGAAGTAATCGCAAAGGTTTGATCCTTTCAAGTATTGAAGATTTCTATTTTAGAAAGTATCTACTTGATGGCACGGTATTAATGACCTTAAATATGTCAAATCTTAGACTTTCAATACAACACCAGTCTCCCTTAATTGAAAATGTTATATCTGGGGTTGAAGAGGTGGTTCAGCAGTTAAGAAGAGTACTTATTACTCTTTAAGAGTATCCCATTTCAATTCTTGCACCCACATGCTAGCTCACAACTTTCTGTAACTCTAGCCCCAGGGGATCTGACATCCTCTGTCTTCCTCAGATACCAGATGTGCATGTAGTGCAGACATACATACATACCGGCAAAACACCCATACACAATAAACAAATGAGTAAACAAATATGTTTAAAACTATTTAAGTGGAAATGTAATAACAATGTACAGGTGCTTCAGACTTCTAAATGGAAATACTAAGTTTAATCCTAGCATTAAACTTTTTCTGTAATAGAATTTGCATTAGTTTTTTTAATGACTATTTCCTCTGTATATAAATTAGTCTAAAAGAAAATAAAACTTCTTAGAATTATTACATAATTGAGTAAAATAGGGGTTGTAAAACCAAGTACAGCCAGCCAGGTGTGGCTCACACCTTTAGTCTCGGCAGGGGCCAGCAGATTCCCTGTGAGTTTAAGGACATTCTGGTCTACATAGTGAGCTATAGGGTAGCCAGGGCTATATATTAAGACCCTGTCTCAAAGACAAGCAAAACAAAACAAAACAAACAAAGCACACAGACATGCACACACACTAGCCCATACATAAAACTTTCTCAACATCAAACAAGTGCAATGTTTGGTTAGAGGATGGTGTAGGGAGAAGATATGTTCATCATTAAGATGCCTGTGATTGTTTCCAGAGTTTATTTTTATGGAGACTAAGGTTTTTTATTGTTGTTGTTATAGGGTTACTTTTAATTACTATAATACTTTTATAATAGAAGCTAAACATGGTAATATGCATATTATGTGTATGATACATAATGAGTTTAGTTTTAGTCTTTGTACTATATAAAGGATTATTTTTTGTTTTTGTTTTTTTTTGTTTGTTTGTTTGTTTTTCGAGTCAGGGTTTCTCTGTGTAGACCTGGCTGTCCTGGAACTCACTCTGTAGACCAGGCTGGCCTCGAACTCAGAAATCCACCTGCCCCTGCCTCCAAGTGCTGGGATTAAAGGCCTGTGCCACCACTGCCCAGTGGATGTGCTGGGCTTCTCGCTTGTTCTCTAAGACAAGTACTGCCAATATCCTTTCTGCCATGTAGCTGCTTGTTTGCCAAGTGGCTCTTTACAGACCTCCATTGCTGAACATGCTGGTCTAATTCAACAGCATGGATTTTTATGTCTTCCTCTTTTCTCTCTCTTCCTCTGGCAGGTACTAAGATTTCCACCTGTGTGCCCTAAATTTCCTTCTGAATCTCTTTCTAAGTTCTTTTGTTAGTGAGAGCAAGAACCCCAAAGTGGGAACTCCAAATTCCCATGTAATAATTAGGCAACTAAAAGGCATTCTAAAGAAGCTCCTGTTAGGATAGGAAACAAGTGACCATGTTCAGAACTTTAGCAACTTTATTTCTAAGGGACTTGATTGACTGCTGAATCAACAATCACATAAAGGGCCACCTTTCCTCGGTTCTCATTTGGCCCATGACATCTCATAAAGGGTTATGAAGCAAGGTTATGTCACATAGTATTTTCTATTTCCAATTGTTCATATGCTCCTAATAAAGCAGTGCAGTTTCACACTGGGTACATGTCTTTGTCCCTCCTGATTCACCATGGGCTCCTGTCCCAGCAGCAGCTTGTACCTAGGAGCTGAAGGGAGATCAAAACAAAATCCTGATGACTTTTATTTAGTATTTTCTAGTTACACTTGGTGAATTTAACCCAGGAGGTCCCCTGTGATACATGAAGCCAGCAGTCTTTGAACTTTTTGTCAGGACTGTGTAAGCATTATAAGTTTTCATGATGTATGTCTTGAATTGATCTTGTGGTTCTTACTCTAGGCTAATTCTATGTCTTATTTTTAACAGTGAACATAAAGATTCTGAAAAGAAACACAAAGAAAAAGAGAAAACCAAACACAAAGATGGAAGCTCAGAAAAACATAAAGACAAACATAAAGACAGAGACAAGGAAAAACGAAAGGAGGAAAAGGTACAGAACTTTCCTTTAAAGGGGAACAAAAGAGCTAAGATTTACTTTTATTTTGATTACTTTAGAAGCGGTAATGAAAGTAATTTTGTTCTGTTGACCCTTGGCCTTGGGACTAAAAAGGTGTGTAGAAGACTTCAGAGTTAGCCAGCAGTACTGTAGCTAAAACAAAACAATTAAACACTGGCTTCCTTGCAATGTACTCACTAAACTCCCCACTCCCCTATCAAAATATCAACCTATCTGAAACTATGATAACCACATTATTTAATTCCATGTTTTTCACAATACAGTAGCTGTTTATTTCATACTACAATCTGGATATAATGTTTCTGGATACATCTTTCCTGTTTTAGGAGGAAAGTTTTGTTTTTGGAAGAAGGCCTAAAGCTTTACTGGGTCTCTTTTGATGAAAAGATTGAAGATTCTGGGGCTAGGTCTGTACTTAGTTGATAGACTAAGTTTGACTAGCATGTAGGAAGTCTTGTGATTCCCAGCACTACCTAAACCAATTGTATTTGTGCATGCCTGTTATCCCAGCACTTGGGAGGTGGAGAGATAGGAGGAGTAGCAACTCAAAGTTATCATAAGCTACAAAGTGAGTTCAAGTTGATTCCCAATCTGGGATGTATACACTGTCTCAAGAAAGAAGATTCTTGAATGAAAAACTCAGACACTGGGCAGTAGAGACTGGAAGAAGACATCCTTGTTTACTCCTGACTCGCAGTCCCCATCTACCTCTGATCATTGATCACTGATCATTTTGTGTCTTTTCAGAGACCCTGTAGATAGGGAGCTGAGGGTCGTCCCTTTGTGTGCATGTGTTTTTGAATGATTTGTTTTATTTAACAATTACGGAAAAGAAAGTTGTAGATGGGAAAATACCCACAAACACACACACACACACACACACACACACACACACACACACACACACACGAGAGGGCAGGAAATAGACTAGTATATTTTAATTTTAGTGTTTTTCTTTTCCCCTCTGCTGCTAGCAGCAAATTTTTGAGTAGTAGATATACATATTGGGGAGATGAAATCTACTGTTGTTTTAAGATTAAAAAGTTGCTGTTTTGAGGAAAAACTTTCTCCGTCAATTTCACCTAGAATTGTCAAAAAACAGCCTTGGGAAAATATCTTTAGTTGACCTGCTTCCGTTTTGCTAACAAGAAGAGTAAGTCCAGGATCAAGCTCCAAAATAGCCTGACACGGTCTTGGACTTTCTGAACACTTAAGTGGCTGTGATTATCAGCACAAGACATGAACAGTATTGAGCCTGTCAAAATTTTGTCTTGGAGAAGGGTAGAGACTCATTAAGTCTCTTCCTTGAAGACTACCATCCGTTAATGGTTATTAGAGGAAAGAGAGACATTTTCTCAAGTGGTATAGTCACTGGCAAGGGGCCTACCAACACTTCTGTAAGCAATCCCGATTCAACTCAGTGGGACATCCAAAAGAAGGAAGAAAAGACAAGTCATGGCAGTGGAAGAGACTGGTTAGGAAAGGGATCATTAGAAGTGGGGTAGGGGGGATGAGTAGCAGGTAGATCAGAGTACCTCACATACTTGTATAAATATTGTAATTAAACCTGTTTTATGTATAATTAGTGTATGCTAATAAATTTAAAGTCTTCCAAATTGATGGTAATATTCTTGAATAAGAGATCTTTGTCTTGTTTTAGTGTTAAATACTTTCAAAGCACTTACTAAATAGCTGTGGTTTTACCTTGCAGATTAGAGCTGCTGGGGATGCAAAAATAAAGAAGGAGAAGGAAAATGGTTTCTCTAGGTAAGACCTTTTGCTGTGGTAGCTTTTTTTTTTTTTTTTAATTTTTATTGGATGTTTTATTTATATTTCCTATGTTGTCCCCTTACCCCATCCCCCACCCACCCAGGAACCCCCAATCCCCTCACCCCTCCTCCTTCTTCTCTGTGGATGTAACCTCTATCTACCCACTCCTACCTCCCCACCCTCAAAATTCCCACCCCCTGGGGCATCCAGCCTTCATGTGGTCAAGGTTCTCTTCTTCCACCTATGCCCAGCAGGGCCCTCCACTCTTACATATTCAACCGAAGGGCTGGATCCCTCCCTAAGTGCTCCCAGGCTGGTGGTTTAGACCCTGGGAGCTGTGGTTGGTTGGTATTGTTGCTCTCCTCATGGTGCCGCAAATCCTTTCAGCTCTCCTTCAGTCTTCACTCTAACTCCTCTATTGAGAACCCCATGATCAGTTCAATGGCTAGTTGTGAGCATCTGCCTCTGAGTATGTCAGACTCTTGAAGACCTCTGAGGAGATATCCATATCAGGCTCTTATCAGCATGCACTTCCTAACTTCCACATCAGCATCTACCTTTGGTGATTGCACATGGGATAGATACTCAGGTGGAGTGGTCTTCAGACGGCCCCTCCTTCAGTTTCTGTCCCTCACTTTGTCTCCATATTTGCTCCCTTGAGTATTTTGTTGCTCCTTCTAAGAAGGACCGAATCACCCCCACTTGGTCTTCCTTCTTTATGGGCTTCATGTAGCCTGTGAGTTGCATCTTGGGCATTTCAAGGTTCTGGGCTAATATCCAATAATCAGTGAGTGAATACCATGTGTGTTCTTTTGTGATTGGCTTACTTCACTCAGGATGATAATTTCTAGTTCCATCCATTTACCTAGGAATTTTTTTTGGTGACTCTGCATTGCTTTTTCAACATGAACTGAGCTAGCCACCTTCATGATTCAAAAAAAAAGTCAGTATTAAGAGTGCTTGACCTAGGCTAACTTTGCTTTTTTATAGTTCTAGTTAGTGAGACCAAACAATGTTTATACAGAAATTTACTAGAAATGGAGAAGGCTAACAAAATAAGATTTTTTAAAGTTGAGGTATGTACATACCACAAAATTTGCCATGTTAGAGTATATATAGCTTATGGGCTTTGTTTTGTTTTGTTTGTTTGTTTATGTTTTGTTTTGTTTTGTTTTGTTTTGTTTTTCGAGACAGGGTTTCTCTGTGTAGCTCTGGCTGTCCTGGAACTCACTTTGTAGACCAGGCTGGCCTCGAACTCAGAAATCCACCTGCCTCTGCCTCCCAAGTGCTGGGATTAAAGGCGTGTGCCACCACTGCCTGGCAGCTTATGGGCTTTTATTGTATACACCTCACTATTCCCCAATATTTCAAGAGAAACTTGAAGTTTGGTAGTAATTATGGAATTTCTTAGTCTACAATGAATTACTCCTTTGTAATATCGTAAGACATATCTAGAACCTTATTAGACTTAATTTTTAGGGATAAGTATATATTTAAGTAGGCATATATAAGTGCATATTACCTGTAGGCCATTTTTATACTCTGCATTCCATCTGTTCTGTTTTCCTCATTTTCAGTTCCCTAAAGTAAGTGCCCAAGTTCCCTGTAGATTGAGAAGACCATTTAAGATCACTTTGTGCATTCTGATGTCTCCCATAGAACCACAGAATGGAGTCTTGTTCAAAGCATTTGCCTTGACTGGGACAGAATTTTGAGAAGTTTACTTTCTTGAGACTTTGTATCCAGATCCTTTAGAAAAAGAGAAGCAGGTGCCTTTGATAGGGATGTTTTACAAATGGTTTAAGAAAGCAGAATAATAATAAGCTGATTAAGCACTCTACAAAGTAGGAATTCTGTTTCTTTATCAAATGATTGAGCCCCATGATGTCTAATCTTTGCAAGAGATCATGCAAGACTTTTCTTAAACTAAGATATGAATAGATTATTTGAACTTTCATCATGGATTCTCTTGGACTTTGGAGGTTAGAAGGTCAGGAATGTGTGCTCTGCCTCTGATTGTCTTTGCTGGCCTACTTGTCAACAGTGAGTCATGTAGAGAATCCAGATGCTTCACTTAAACTTCATCTTCATTTTTTGTTTGTTTGTTTGTTTGTTTTGTTGTTTTTTGTTTTGTTTTTAAAGAACATCTTTGAAGTGTGGTAACTCACTGCTTGCTTTTACACATGACACTTGGGATGCCATTAACTTTGAACCAGTGGATGCTGTAGTATCTCTTCTGGATCTCCAGGGCTTTGTAATTGATGGGGAATAGAAGGAGAAACAGCAGTAGAAGTAGCATTTGGGGATTGGGGGAAATGTGCTGGAACTAGGAGAGCTAATCTCTAAACATTCAGATTTTGTTGCAAGCAAATGGATATAATACTTTTAGAAAGAAAGGACGATACATTATACTTCATGCTGTGACTATATTTTACAGTTGAGACTAGATACTTATTCTTCAGATCCACTACTTTATAAATGGCAGCTTTATTTTGGGAGGTCATTTTCTTTACTGAGTTAAGTCAGTGAGGTCTAATTTGAAGAGATGTACCAAGCCAAGCTAGTAAAGAACATTCCAAGGTTTCTGAGTGTTTGTCCCTGTCGTGGGCACCTCTCCTCCTCCACTTCCGCCTCCTCTTCCTCTACCATCATCATCATCTTCAGCACCACCACCACATCACTCTAAGATAGTTGACTTAAGGATCCTCTATCTTACTGTTTGTGAATGGCAGTCTTCTGAAGTTCAGAGTGGCTTTAGCTCATATACAGCCCAGCCTGACCTTGACTCCTGCTCCTTCTTACAGATGTGTGCAACTGTACCCAACTGATTTTAAAAAAAAAAAAAATTAGATTTTTAAATTTTACATGTGTGAATGAATGTTTTGCTCATATGTACCTGTGCATTGTGTGTGCACATTCCTGATTTCCATGGAGGTAAAAATAAGGTGTTGGATTTCCTGGAACTAGAGTTATAGATGATTGTGAGCTTCCTTGTGAGTGTTAGATAAATCTGGGTCCTTTACAAGAAAAAGTGCTCTTTATAAGTGCTGGGCCATCTCTCCAGACCCCCAGCTTACTCTTTCTAGTTAGTGTAGGTTTCATAATGTTCTTGTACTTTGCTCATAAATTCCATATTAATACATATCTATTTAAATCTAGATTCTGCAAAGGAAAGAAAATATGACATTCTTTTTTCTCCCTTGCTTTAAACCTCTGTCCTTCATACTCTCCCTTCCATTTTCATGAAAATTTTAAGATCTTTTTTTGTTTTATGTATATGAGTATTTTACCCTCATGTATTTCTATATACCATGCCCATGTGTAGTCACTACAGAAGTCAGAAGAGGACTTTGGATACCCTGGAACTTGAGCTAACAAATGATTGTGAACTACCATATTTGGTGGGGGGGAAGTGTGCGCCAGTAATTGAACTCACGCTTTCTGGAAGATTTGCAAGTGCCATCTCTCCATCCCCTTTCATGGCACCTTTTTAAAAATTGAGGTTCCTTTTGCATAAAAGAGAAAGTCTGGTATTTGTTTTTCTAATTTTTTTCCTGTAAATAACACAATTTTATTCTTTATGCCTGAATAAAATTCCATTGTGCCTATACCATATTTTCTTTATCCATTAATCTATTGATGAGCATCTACACTAGTTCTGGATTTAGACTCTTGTGGATTTATAGACATCCATGTTGTATGGTATACTGGTGAATCTTCTTGGGTATACACCAAGGAGTAATATAGCTGGGTCATATCCTGGATCTGTTCTTAGGTATAGTCCTCTATAGGATTTCCATAGTGGCTGTACCAGTTTACATCCTCATTAACAGTTTTTTTTCTTTTTCACATCACTGTTTGTCACTGAAGGGATTCAGGGCAGGAACCTGGAGGTAGGAGCTGGTGCAGAGGTCATGGAGGGGTGCTGCTTACTGGCTTGCCTGTCATGGCTTGCCCAGCCTGCTTTCTTATAGTGCTCAGAACCAGCAGCCCAGGGGTGGTTCTACACACAATGGACTGGGCCCTCCCACATTAATCACTAATTAAGAAAATGCCCTACAATTGTATCTTAGGGAGGCTTTTTCTCAGTTGAGGTCCCCTCCTTTCAGTTGACTGTAGCTTGTGTCAGTCAGGTGGACATAAAATCAGGCAGGGCACCTACTTTATGCTATCTAATACAAGTCTCACAGTCTAGTAATCATTAACTAGCTGTTTTGTTTTCTTTTTAGTCCACCACGAATTAAAGATGAACCTGAAGATGATGGCTATTTTGCTCCTCCAAAAGAGGATATAAAGCCACTGAAGAGGCCTCGAGATGAAGATGAGTATGTATTTCTTCCTTTTTGATTAAAGTGGAACATTTAAATAAATTTCAGTTTTAATAGGGTGATTGTTGCTGCCTTATTAACAATCATAAAAAATTGGAATCAACCTTGTTCTCCAATAGATGAATGGATAATGAACATTTGATATGTGTATGGATAGTAGAATGTGCTACTTAGCTATAAAGAAAATGAAATTAATAGTTTTGTAGGAATATGGATGGATTTAAAATGTATAATATTAAGCAAGGACACATAATCTCAGAAAGGGAAAAACAAAAAAACAAAAACATGTTCTCTCCTGTAATCTACCAATACTTTGAAAAAAGAGAGTAGGAAAGGCTAAATAATTGAAAGGGATGAGGAAGTGCTGAATGCATTATGGAAGAGGATATAAAGCTAATTGTTTTTCTACTTCTGATTTGTTGTGGATTTTCTTCCCCCCACCCCCTCCAATTTGGTGGTAGATAAGGGCATAAACTACATACAATACTGAAAATGTAAAATTGAACGAAGTTGTAGAACTTGATTCTTAGTGCCTATTCTAAATATAGATGTTCATTGAGCTAGGTCTGGTTAGTTTTAATCTGGTAATTTGGAAGAATTTTTTTTAATAAGTTTATAAAATATTTAAAAATGAATTATAAGAGAGAAGAGATACTTTAACAATTTTTAAAAAGAAAAGGCCTGAGCCAGGCATGATGGCACCTGCCTTTAATCCTAGTACTCAAAAGGCAGTGAAGCAGGTGGATCTCTAAGTTCAAAGCCAGCCTGATCTACAGAGCAAGCTCTAGGACAGCCAGGGCTACACAGAGAAACCCTTTCTTAAAAGAAAAACAAAAGAAAAAGGCTGTTTTAAGAATAAATATGTGTATATCTATAATGAATAAAAATATATTAATTGGCATTTATGGTTAATAGACTGATTTATGAGAAATGGGTTTGCTAAGCAAATTAATTTATGGGCTATGTGTAATGTGTTTTTTCTTATTAAAAAGTAATGCATATTTAGTTAGTATTAGACATTTCAAACTATGCAGAATTAGTGAAGGGTAAATTATTTTAGTTCCTTGAAAGTTTTTCAATTTTGTACCACAAGTAAATTGAGAGAAATTGGGTTAGGGATATCTACCACATAGAAAGCCATAGCACCTTATAAATCTGGGTGTGGAGGCAAGAGGATCAGAAACTCAGTCATTCTTGACTGATTAGTGAAGTTGAGGGTTTAGTTTGGGCTACATGAGGCTCTACCTCAATTCTTTTTCCTTCTAGGATCTATGCCTTTTGATATATAAGGGAACCTTCAATGTACTGAGATAGTGAAGTTGATATTGTTATTTAAGGCTTACATTTACCTCTTTCCTAGATCCATCCAATGATAATGTATTCTATTTTACTGGTTTGAGTATGTTGCTTACTATATTCTGTGAATAGTCACAGGATTTAAAACAGAATGTCTGAGGCTGTAGCACAGTTGATAAAGTGCTTACCTTGCATGCGTGAAGATCTGAGTTTGATCCAGAGCCCACATACAAATTTCAGGTGTGCTGGAACATGCTAGGACTGGGAAAGGCAGAGGCAGGAGAATCCTTAGGACTTGCCAGCTATTTAGTTTAGCTTAGTGAGCTCCATGCTCCTGAGAAACCGTGTCTCAAAGGAGATTGAGATTGTTCTTTAGAAGGATAGTACAAGTTGTCCACATGAATATGAGCACTCAGACATATGTACATATAACGTTAAAAAATCAAATATATTGGCTAGATATCAAATATAGCTTGGTTAAGAGTGCTCGCTGTTCTTCTAGAGAACCTCCATATCAGGCAGCTCTTTATAGCGTTATATCTATTGGCCTCTAGTCTGTTTCTGTCTTTTATTTTTATTTTTTTATTTTATGTCATGATCCTGAACATTTATATGTGTACCACATGTATGCCTAGTACCCACAGAAGCCTAAAGAGTGCATCAGATCCTCTAGAGCTGGAGTTATAGATTGTTGTGAGCTGACCCATGTGGGTGCTGGGAACTAAGCCAAGGTTCTCTGAAGAGCAGCCAGTAGTCTTAGCAGCTTGAGAATCTCTCCAGACCTTACTCTCGTCTTTGCTACTATAGATGCCCCTCAAGACTTAACAGCAGTCACACCTGCCATGGAGACTTCAGAGAGCCTAATCCTAATCCTGTCGATGAGAACTCTTGAGTCATAGTTGCATTAACTGCATATTCATGTTCCTCTTTCTAGCGCTGATTATAAACCTAAGAAAATTAAGACAGAAGATATCAAGAAGGAGAAGAAAAGGAAACTAGAAGAAGAAGAGGTTAGTAAAAATTTTTAAGGCTTACATTTGTATAAAACAGCCTTTAAAAACATGAGATTATTTTAATTTTTAAAAATTTTGTGTGTGCACGTGCACACATCATGATGTACATGTGGAAGTCAGAGGACAGCTTTGAAATTCAATTTCTCCTGGAAATTGAACTGGGGTTGTTAGGTTTGACAGCAAGTATCTTTAACTGCTGAGTCATCTCATTGGTCCTAAAATAGCTCTTGAGGCCAAATGAGTTTTAGAAATTTTTTGGTTTGTAAGAGTGGGGAAAAGTTTTGCAAACAAGTTGTGGCTGTGACACTGAATGTGCCAAGATTTTTGAAATATCTAGAGTATCAACCACCCTTGAGTCTACTCTGTCTATTCATAGCTTTTGTTGATACTGATAAAGTATGCCACCTGTAGTTATGCAGAAAAGACTTAACAACTCTGAAGACTCTGTCTTTACAGTATTTCATGTTCAATGAAGCATGCTCTTTCCTCATTTTAAATAACTGCCCTGATATAAAGTCTTTTAATGAGTGCCCTCTTGGTTGTAGGGTGAAATCTAAGCTCTGGAGCACCACTCCTCAGTCTGCCCTCTGCATTTTGCTTCATTTCGTTCCTCCTTAAGCTCACCTTGGTCTGGCCATACCGGCTGCCTTTGTTTTTCACTTAAGAGTTCTGTGTGTAGTGTAGTACATGCTGTTCTTCTGTCTGGAACACACATTATTTCCCCCCTTCTACTGTTTTATAATCTTCCTTAATTTCTTAACTTTAGTTCAAGTGCTTTTTCCAAGGATCATATTTGGTGCTTGTAGTAGATAGAATAATGTAGTCCTTTCCTTTCCTTTCCTTTCCTTTCCTTTCCTTTCCTTTCCTTTCCTTTCCTTTCCTTTCCTTTTCCTTTTCCTTTCCTTTCCTTTCCTTTCCTTTCCTTTCCTTTCCTTTCCTTTCCTTTCCTTTTTTTTTTTTTTAAATTTCTTGTACTAAAGAGTAGTTAGCAAGAAATTTTTAAAAAAGATGTCAGCAATTCCTTAGGCTCTTAAGTAGAATTCTTAACTTTAATGTTCTTTCTGTGAGGTTAGTCAGTGTTGTGGACAAAATGGGCTTAAACATGGATAGATTAAAAAGTACCAGTAGTAACAATAGTGAATTTGAACACATTGGTGGCGCAGGAGCTTTTAAGATTGTTATCTAATGATGAGGATGGTGGTACATACCTTTAATCCCAACACTGAGGAGGCAGAGACAGGAATATGTGAGTTTGAGGCTACATGGGGATACATAGTGAGACCTTGTATTCAGGAGGCACAGAAAAAGTAATTTGATCAGGTATGGTGACTGCAAAATTGTAATCTAAGCACTTTGAAGACTGAGGTATGAGAATTATGAGGTCAAAGTCTAGCCTGGGCTACACAGGGAGAACTAAAAACACCATTTATCACAATATTAAGAACTTGATATGCAGGCTGGAGAAATGGCTCAGTGGTTAAGAACATTGACTGCTTGCTCTTCCAGGAGTACTGAGTTCAATTCCCAACAACCACATGGTGGCTCACAACCATCTGTAATGGGATCCAGTGCCCTCTTTTGGTGTGTTTGAAGACAGCTACAGTGTACTCATATACATTAAAAAACAAAACAAAACTTGATATGCATATTTAAATGTGCATTAAATTTAGATATTTACTTCATCTAGTCAGTTTTCTACATTATCTGTTTTTTTAGTTCTTTCGTCAACCACAAGAAGTAATATGACTCCATCCTTATTGACAAATATCTAAACTTGGGTTTTAGAGGGACTGATCATTTATTGAGGTTGTATAGCTACTGAATTGTATAACCAGAATTTGTTCTCAAACACCGTGTGGATCTAGAGGCAGCACACTAGCTGCCATGTTATCCTATCTCCTGCTGTGAAAATGTGCTGGTCCTTTTACTTCACAAGAAGGAAGAAAGGTTTTTAATGAAATTGTGTTTAAATGCCCATGGGGATGGGGAGCTAAAGAGAGAATCAGGTACTGCAGTTAGAAGGTTGTAGTTTTTCAGATCATTGGTGTCTGCTTAGCAGAAGTTAAAGTTAATGAAAACTAGTTTATGGAACTGTTAGTGAAATGTTGAATAGCTGTTTCAGTACTCAGCCACTCATTCTCATTTAGATAATCAGTACAAGCTAGTAAAAGTCAAGTTCTTCTTGTAATCCGTTGCTTTGCCTTTATGTAAAATGGCTGCACTCTTTGTTAAACAGTTTGGAAAAGGGATAGGTTTTTTTTTTACTTTTTTTGTGTAGCATCCCTCTCCCTGTAGAAAAATACAGGCTGAAAGACTAAATATCGATGCACAGTTCTCTTACTGTAGGGGATCCCAGGTGTTAGAATTAATCATTAAACTTCACTCACTAGCATTTGTTTCTTATTGTTAATTGTCTCTGGGATTGTTCTGTGAGCAGTAGTTTCCCTGATGGATCATTTTTAAATGATAATATAAAAATAGGAATATTTTACATGTTAGTGAGGTAATAGGTTTTTTTTCTTAATGTTATTTTTGTTTGCTGTGTCATACCTGACAAAAGCAATTTAAAGACAAGTTTATTTTGGCATACAGCTTGAAGAAATATATTCTGTTATGGTGGGAGGAGTGAAGTGTTGGGTCATGTTGCACAAACAGCCAGGAAGCACTTGATTCATTCTGGGTCTTCAGTCTATGGAATGATGCTGCCTACAATTAACAGTGGTTCCTCTTTTCTGAGTTAACCTTTGGACTATTTCTTTGGAAATAGTCTCACAGGCATGACAAGTGTCTTCTTAGATTTTAGCCAAGTTGACAGTGAAGATTAACTGTTACAAGCACAGAAGTTTCCTCTAACATTCTATCTGTGTCTTCATTGGCTTATGGCCATCTCATTTTGCAAAATACATTTACTCTCTAATTCAAAGTCCTGATTATCTCAACAGTTTCAACACTGAAAGTCTTGTCTAAGATTGAAGGAAATCTCCTAATTCTGAGTTCCTGTGAAATCAAAAATAAATTATATACTTTCAATATACAAGGGCACAAAATAAACATTACCATTTCGAAATAGAGAAATACGACAGAGCAAGGAAAGATCAGACAGAAGAAAGACTGAAGTATAGCAAAGCAAACAAATACCAAAGCATATATAGCTCTATGTCATCCACTGTTTTTAGTAGCAACACGTGGACTCCAGTGGGCTTGGGTATCCTCTTCTCTCTTGTACTGTCACCTACAGTAGACTGTCTCTTGGCTACCTAATCTGTGCCTGCACCTTTTCTCAATGGAGGTCCTATGATTCTACCATTTCTGAGATCCTAGGGCTCCATTAAAACTTGGGCTTTACCTTTATGGTTTCACTTAATGTTTTTTGGAGCCTTCTAAGGAATCTGACTCTGGTATACATTGGTTGGCTTTAGTTTCTGGACCCTTGGTGTAAGCCTTTATGATGTTTTGTCTTGGATTTTGCATTCCCACAAAATTGGCATCAAGATGTTGGCAAATTCTGCTTCAAACTGGAAAATCCAACCTCTTCTACAAAGTTGTTAGGCCTCTGTGTGCTTTGGTTGCTGAGTCTGGTACAGTTGTTTTTAAGAGAGAAACTGTTATTGTTCCTGTGTAAAGTAGTAGGTTTCTCCTATATGATGTCACCATCTTCCTACTGGTTACAGTTACTTTGACTGCACCTGCTCTAGCTACAACTTAAAATTTTATCATTCTCCTCTCCTGTTGAAATTACCCTTTTTTTTCCTTATCTTGGCTGACTAAGCAGTGCATTGGAACCATGCCATAGTTTGGTTTTATGCTGTTTTGAAATTTCTTCCACCTAAAAACCTATTCTATTATTTTTGACTTGACCTTACTAATGTTTTCAGAACACAGGCAGAATATAGCCAGATTATATTCTTAAATATGATAGTAACAGATGCTAATCTAGTCCCTCATGTAATCTTCTGCCCCTCACAAGCTGTATTTCTATCAGCATTTATGTCTCCCACACTCCCACCAGTATGGTCCATCCATCTTTATTTACATCATTCCAGGGCTTGTCCATTTCATAGGCCTGAAACTTCTACATTCAAATGGATCCAGAAAGCAACTCAACAGTTCTACAAACCATCCAGCTGGATAGAGCAACAGCTCCATTTCTCAGTACAAATTTCTTGTAGTAGTTACTTATTGCTATGACTAATTTTGTAACAAAATCAACTTTTAGGAAAAAGGCTCATGTTTTTGACTATGGTTTGAGGCTATAATCTTTCAGGGTATACATGTATGGTGTCAGAATTATAAAGTAGATGATCATATTGTATCTGTACTTGGGGAATAGAGAGGTGAATTGCTCTTATTCTACTTATTTTCTCTTGTCTCCCCCCACCCCTAATTCAGTTTAGGTTTCTAGGTTTATATGAAACATTTTTTGTTTACTTTTAAATTTATTATTACAAATTTATTTTTATTTTATGTATGTGTTTTTCTCATGAGTATGTATGTTCACCACATGCTTGGTTCACATGAACCAGAAAGGGGGCATCAGTCCCCTGGAATTGGAATTAGTTTTAAGCCACCATATGGATCCTGGGAACCAAACCTAGTCCTTTCTGTAAGAACAAGTGCTATTAACATCTGGGCTGTCTCTTTTTTTTTTTTTCCTTTCTTTTTTTTTTTTTTAATTTTATATGTATGAAATTTGCCCGTGTGTGTGTGTGTGTGTGTGTGTGTGTGTGTGTGTGTGTGTACATACACCATGTGTGTGTCGGGTGCCTGCAGAAGTTAGAAGAGAACATCAGATCTCTGGAATTGGAGTTTTAGATGATTGTGAACGACTATGTATGTGGCAAACCAAACCAAATAGCCTCTGCAAGAAGAGTCAATGCTCTTGAGTGCTGAGCCACCTCTCTTAGTCTCTATTTTTGTTTTATTTGAAATGGTTCTCACAGTGTAGTCCTGGCCAAACTGGAGCTTCCTGTGTAGACCAGATTGGCTTCAGACTCAAAAAGATCTCTGTGCCTCTGCCTCCTGAACACTAACATTAAAGGTGTATACTACCCCTAGCCTATTTTTGTACTTTAAGATGGAGTTTTAGTCTGTGACCCAGGCTGGCCTTAAACTCCTGGCAATCCTCCTACCTCACCCTTGACTACAGGGATTTTTAGACACGAGCCACCACTTTCCACCAACAGAATATTTTGATGTTTTTCTTCTACTTGCACACTTGTATTCCTCATAGCTACTTACAGTGTAATAGTATAACATTTGCTTTTTGTCCTTAAAATCATTGCCTAAAGACCTAAGTTTATCACTTCTTTGATTACCATCTTACAGGCTCACAGGATTTTCTCTAGCCATTTTCATTCATCATATTCTGTTGGTTTTTGATTGATTGATTTTAAAATATACTTAGGGTTTCAAAATGCTCAGCAAACTGATCAAATGGCAAACCGATTTGAGCGCTACCTTGATTATGGCTGGAAGAGAGGAAACCAGATAGTTTCTAGCTGTGCCATTCCATAAATCATCCTTCATTGCTATATAAAACATACCAAGTAGCCGGGCGGTGGTGGCGCACACCTTTAATCCCAGCACTTGGGAGGCAGAGGCAGTCGGATTTCTGAGTTCGAGGCCAGCCTGGTCTACAGAGTGAGTTCCAGGACAGCCAGGGCTATACAGAGAAACCCTGTCTCGAAAAACCAAAAAACAAAAACAAAAAAAAAAAAAAAAAAAAAAAAAAAACATACCAAGTAAAGCCTCATGTGATGCTGAAAATGTAGATCAAAGTTAAGGAATTCTTCAGAAGAAATTAGATTCTGTTGAGTCTGGCTCTTTACCTGTTGAGTCACATTTTTACTGGGATATGTGTTTTGGATTTGTCTTCCTTTAATGGTTAATTTTACTCTTAGGTTTGAAGCTTTTTTTGTTTATTTTAGAGTCTCATACATACACACATACATACCCACAGTTGACCTCAAAGTCATAAAGATCCCTCTTCCTCTGTCTCCTGAATACTAAGATTGAAGGTTATGCTATCCCCAGCCTATTTCGTGTTCTGGCCTTAAACTCCTGTGACTAAGTCACTGCTGTTTAGACACACAAAGACAGGATACTCTCAACTGCAAACTTTATCCCTTGTTCCCTTCCTTCCAATTCCTGTCCTACCTCTCTTCCAACCTTGCCTCTCATTTATTGTTTGTTTTAATCCGTTGAGTCCATTTAGTATTTCCTTAGAACACGGGTTTGAGTGTGGAGCATAGCTAGCCTCTCAGGACCTGAATCCTTGAAGACTCTTCCCTAACCTAGCAGTAAAGTTTGTTTGTTTGTTTGTTTTTTAAAGACAGGGTTTCTCTGTGTATGTCCTGGCACTCTGTAGATCAGGCTGGCCTCAAATTCAAGAGATCCACTTGCCTCTGCCTCCCTAATATTGAGATTAAAGGTGTGTGCTACCACTATGCCTGGTTTTGTTTTGTTTGTTTGGTTTTGGCATGCTCTTACTATGTATCCAGGCTGAACTCATGACAGTCCTGTTACAGCTTCCTTAGTGCTAGATAAACAGGTGTACACCATCATGCTTGACTGATGTTCTTTTATTTTGCCACTGTGAGCAGTCCCTGGTTGAGAGTACTTTGTGTATATAAGCAATAGTAACTGAGTCACAGAATTCCCTTTCAGATCAAATACTAGATCTTTATTGCATGTCTTTTCTATACTTTGTAGATTTGAAGAGATTAAAGATGAACACATTTTAAAGTAAATGAGGAAAATACCCTGGGATTACTGTCAGTTCCCTAGGCTTTCTCCATATGGTATTCCTGAATAATTGTTTGCTAGAGAGATTGGGGGAAGTATTGACTCAGTTGTAAAATATCAGTCAATTTTTCTCTTTTGATGGTGAGGAGGAATTAAGTATAAGATCTTCTCCAGTTCCAGCATTTTTTGTTCATATTTTTTCTTCCTAGCAGCTTCCAAAAACAGCCTCTAGGTGTGTAATTAGTCCTAACTTAAGTGCTTTCTGTCTGTCTTTTTTTGTAGGATGGCAAACTTAAAAAGCCCAAGAATAAAGATAAAGATAAAAAAGTCACTGAGCCAGATAATAAGAAAAAGAAGCCGAAAAAGGAAGAGGAACAGAAGTGGAAATGGTAACATCTCAGCACTGGGTTAAGATGTCAGCATTTTCATTGTGCAGCCCAATTAAATAAGAATTGCAATATTAAGGTTAATTTTCTGACATTTGATGGAGAAGTACTTACAGACTCTCTAAAAGAAAAGATAAGTTTTCAGATCCTAGTAATTTACTAGCTCTAAATCTAGTGGATCTCAAAACTAGTTTCTTCTCATTGAATAGAATTGACTGTAGAATTAGCCTATATATAGAAGAGACTTCAAAATGCGTTCATTCTTTTGTTCATTCATTCATTCATTCATTCATTCAATTCAAATTGTACCTAGTAGTAGTATAATATACCAGTGTATATATACTCTATGTAATGTTTAAATCAGGTTAAGTCTACCTATCTCATCATATATTCTATCTTTATTCTGAGAATTAACAGCATACTTTCCTATGTCTTTTTGAAGTGCTCACTCATTATTGGCGTTAGATAGAAATGTATTTACTGCATAAAGCGTTCTTTTTTTTCCCTTCTATAAATCATGTTCCTTCTATAAAACTGCCAATTTGTTAAAACAACAGCAAAGGAAACCTCCACAAGAAAATCTTGGTGAATGCTTGTATAATTGTAAAAAAGTAGGGATCTTTTGAAGCAAAATATAACAGAACCATAATGACCTTACTAACTTGACATGTCAAAATTGAAAATTTCAGGCTGGAGTAACAAACCCGTTGGTAAATTGCTTGCTGCACAAGGATAAGGACCTGAGTTCAGATCCCCAGCACCTGTGTAAAAAGCAGAGCACAGTAGGACACATCTGTAATCCTTGTGCTGAGGAGGCAGAGACAGCCAGATTTCTGCAATTTGCTGGCCAGCCAGCCTAACTAGATTCAAAAACTCTGTTCAATTAGAGAATCTGTTTATTATAAAAAAAAAAAAATAAGGTAGATAGCAATGAGAAAGGCACTTGACATCTATCCCTTGCATACACACATAAATGCATGTGTGGGTACATAAGCACATGCACTACCATGGGTTTACACACATGTAAACCCCATACCTTCCCAAAAACATACCTGTAAACAGTTAAAAATTTATCAAGGGGGCCGGGCAATGGTGGCGCACGCCTTTAATCCCAGCACTTAGGAGGCAGATTTCTGAGTACGAGGCCAGCCTGGTCTACAGAGTGAGTTCCAGGACAGCCAGGACTAGTGAAAAACTTTTATACCCTTAATTTTCCACGCCTCCTTTTTATTTTGAGACATGCTTTATATTCCAGGTTGCCTTTGCCAGTGCTGGGATTAAAGGTATATGCCAACATAACAGGCTTTTATAAAAGGCTTTTAATACTCTTTAACATAAATGATTAAATAAATTAGGAGTTAATATTGGGAATCATGTGAATGTTTAAGTGAGTAATTGGAGTCTTTTGGATTTGTCTCCTAGGTGCTCAGGAAATGTGAACTGGATTTCCTTGTTATTAGGATATAGAGGGACTTTCTTGGACCCACCAACAGTATAAATAATAACAAGGAGGCTTCTAATAAAGTTTAAGGTTTAGGCCTTTGGCTGGGGCAGTCTCCCAGCTAGTTCATCTAACTTAACCTGACTACCTTGCCTATGATCCACCACATGACTAGCTCATATATCTCTGTTCCCTTCTGTATCCGCTTTGGAATCTTCCATATCTGCTTTTCTCTCCCCAGAGTTTTCGTGTGCCCCCCCCTTCCTACCCAGCTATTGGCTGTCAGCTCTTTATTACAACCAATCAGCAGCAAGATGACCTCTGATACAATTCTAGATTGCCTTAAGGGAGGTGAGGAAGGACAGACGTTCACAAAATAAAAAAGCATAATGATGGGCCAAAGAAGTGGCAATACCAGAATCCTGCTGGCAGTTAGTCGCTACAAATTAACAATTGAAAGAGTAGAGATACACCTTCACACAAAGTAGAAACCAAAACCAAAGACTGCTCTAACACTAGAAACTCCTGGGCCCCAGAACCTTAGTGTAACCTTTGTGTATAGAATCAGGTGTCTTTGAGGGCTTTAGTGTCTCAGTTTTATTTGGGAGGTTGAAATCCTTATCAAGTGTTACCATACATTAAGTCTAAGAGATCAAAACTTTTGTTATAATTCTTATTTTAGTTCAAAGGGGGACTGGTTAGTCCTTAAAAGAATGGTTGGTTTGGAAAGGAACAGGTTTTGCTATAGATTAACTATGCTTTTATCAAATCTCATTGTTATGTTTTCTTAAACACTGTTCATTGACGCAGTGTAAGCTGCTAGAAGTGGAGAATAGGGATATAGGGATAGACAGCTTCTTATTGCATGCAGAAGTCCTCACTGAGTTCTACAGTAGCCTAGCTGGCAAACTTTAATGGAAGGTATCTTATTGTTATAGTTCCCTTTACTATCCCAAGTAAAAGAGGTTAACACACTTTATCAGAACTGCTCCGAAGTCTGCAAATGTTTGTCCTGACTAAAGAAATAAACTTAGTCCGATTATCTTCCTCTATTTCATAATTATGGGAATGGGAAAATAGTCCAGGTCCCTGTTGCTTTTCTTGATATGTTTTTTTTTTTCCAGAAAGTTAATATTGGAAGTGGTGGCAGTATGCTTTAGGGTCTATTCATGTGACCCTAACTGTTACCTATTATTATAGAACTGCATAGGTTTTTAGTTCTATTTGTTTTTTTTTTACTCTTTCAACTGACCTCATAGAACCAAGTTCACTCAGATTTAAAAAAAGCATGTGTAAGCTCAAAGAGATATCTGTGTTCTAGAACACCTGCTATTCTGCAAAGGACTTGTGCTTAGTTATCTTCCCATATGGTAGTTCATAACCCTCTATAACTCTGCCCTCTTCTGGGCAAACATCATCTTGTTCCCAAACCAATCATCTTTCAAGACAAAACCAAAACCAAGAATAGTTCTAAACAGATGATTCTTTACCTAAAGACTTGGAGAATGGCCAGTTCACCACTAGTGTTGGGTTGAAATTTCAAGTCTTTTGGCAAAGAGAAGTGTTAAAAAAAGAAGTTAGGGCCAGGCAGTGGTGGCACATGCCTTTAATCCCAGCACTTGGGAGGCAGAGGCAGGTGGATTTCTGAGTTCAAGGACAGCCAGGGCTACACAGAGAAACTCTGTCTCGAAAAACCAAAAAAAAAAAAAAAAAAAAAAAATGTTAGGGATATAATATTGTAAAGGAATTAGTGTTGAAAGACCAGGACCTATAGGTCTTATCAATGATAATGCCTACATAATAAGTAAATACATACATACATACATACATACATACATACATACATACATACATAATTAAGAAATCTTAAAGAATAAGGATTACTGATATTTTCTCCAAATTAGAGTCTATTCTTCATTCTAGACAGCTTCCATAAATCTATGGTTTTAGATTTTTATCTACAAATCTTTATTCTTAAATTTTATAGTCTATTGTAAGATACTTGCCTAACACCAGGAGACCTTGCTTTTCTGCTTTATATTAATTTTTAGATTGTTGAACTTTCTCCCTTTCCAAGGAAACTTTTTTTTTTAAATCTACCTAACTTGAATTTATAAGCCTACCCTTCTTAATTGGTGCTGGTGTTGGAGTGTTAGAAGGCCAACACTACAATTTTTTTTATGGCAATACCTGTCACTCCAATAGTACTAATATAGTGGAGAGTATTTTACATTTTTCTGTTTAAACTGAAGCTTTGTGTTTAGTGATTCATTGAATCTTTTAATTGGTTTAAGTGGTAAGGAAGTTGTTATTTGTCCTGAAGAAAAACCATGTTGAATTTGGAGGAATTGTGAGACAGAGTTTGGAATCTTAATTTCAAAACAATGGAGTTGTTGAGAAGAATATAAGGGGAAACATGGTATTGTGAATCCCTCCACATCTATGCTGTGGCTATGAAAACAGATGAGTCCCTTGCAGATGCTTTCACATGCTTGCAAACGTTTTCTCTGATTTGGAGAATAGTAGATTTGAGGGTTAGGTTGTTTCCGAATCTGGGCCTTTGTCATCAGCTAATATAGTAACATCCTCTCTGTAAAGGGATTGTTGATTATAGAAAATCTTTATTGTTCCCTCTAGTTCTAAGACTATAAAATCTTTACTTAAAAAAGAAAATATTAAGTACTTATAATGTAATTTAAATGTATATTTAAAATTACATAAAATTTGTCATCTTATTATAAATAAGCTGTAATGAGATACACATCCATTAAGATGGCAACAAAAAGAAGTGTTGACAGGGCAGAAATAGAGAAATTGGAATCTTTGTATACTTGGAGAGAATGTTGTATCCATTGTAGAAAACAGGAAGATACCTCTACCAATATTGAGCTTTCCTTTGTTTGTCCTTACTGCTGTTTCTCAGGCTGGCCTTGGGCTCCTGGGTCAAGATTTTTTTTTTCTTTCTTTCTTTTTCTCCTTGGCCTCCCAAGTTAGTAACTTGGGACGCCAATTCATTCCATTATGTCCAATAAGGAAGTCTTTGCGTATAATATTAACCCTTTATAAGATTTTTAACTTTCAGCTATTTTCTTTGATTGTGAGTTACCTCTTAACTTTCTTAACTATTCCATTTGATCCATAGGTATTTTTTAAAATTTTGATGTATCCCAACTTATATATGGTTTTGTTGCTGTTATTTTTACATTTATTGTATCCAGGAAATCACTGCCAAATTCAATGTTATGAAGCTGTTCCCCTTTATTTTCCCCTAATGTCCAATTGAGCTTAAGCTTTTATATTTAGAATTTAATTTCCTGGTTCATATTGAGTTAACTTTGTATATAGTATAAAGGACTTGCCCAGTGTCATTCTTTGCAAACTTGAGTGTTGAAAATCTGTCATCTCTAACAATAAAATGATCATAATTCTTGTTAAAAATGACTTGCCAATATATGTTGACTATAGTTTTATATAACAGTATTGTTATAGCTTGAAGGGATACATTTATTTCTTAACTCTATGATTCTGAATGTTTAAAATATGGGACTTGGAATTAATGGAATTAATAGCAGAACAAGTCAGAGCAATTTAGCAATCAGGAGGAAGAGGCAGGCAGATCTCTGAGTTAAAGGCCAGCCTGGTCTACAGAGCTATTTCCTGGACAGCCAGGGTTACATAGAGAAACCCTGTCTCAAAAGACAACAACAACAACAACCTCAAACCAGAACAGGAATCCATAAAATTCCTTTTGTTTAGAAGTAGTAGTAAAGATAGAGTTTGAGAAATTTAAAAGTAGTCTATATATCAGATGGATTCTATCTGGCTGATTCTTTTCAAACCCTGAGGGGATGGTAAGATCTGTTTATCAGTGTAAAGGGGCTATTAGAAACATCCAAATGCAGTGCCCAATCCTTCAGTAGATCTGTATCTGTAAAATACCGGATCTCATTGGTGAGCATTTTATAATGAGTAAATTCTAAAATGACACTCAAAATAGTTTTGTTTTTAGATCTGATAATGTGTTATAGTTATGTACAAGATCAGTATTATAAAGATAATTGCTGAAATATTTATTGAACTTTCATATCCATAGCTAACTTTGAAGTGATCAGTAAAAATAGAACTGTAATAAATTTTAGTAGTTCTTTGTATATATCTGCAGTTAATTGTTTTTATATGCGTAATTTTTCTTAAATAAAATGTTTTAGAAAGTTATTTACTCTGCAGTTTATTTAGATTTTTGCCAAGTATCTACTAGATAGTTCCGTGTGTTTCAGAAGTGCCTTAAACTTAGTATACCTCAGTTAGACTATTCTCAGTCCTTTTGCACTAGTTTTGTTTGCTTGTTTGTTTTTTGTTTTATTTGGTTTTTTGAGACAAGGTCTTACTATGTAGCCTTGGCTGTCCTAGAACTCAGCCTTCTGGTGGCCTCTGACTTCCGAATGCTGGAGCTAAAGCATCCTGTCTGGCTATGCTTTGTACTTTCAGATAAGGTTGCTTTCCCCTAAATTTTGACCTGCATGCCATCAGTTTAGCAATGCCTCCTTCACATGTACCACTGTGGTGTATTATTAGAGTACCAAAGTAGAACAATTATCCCAGTTATTATATTTCATAGTTATTGTTGGGCTTTTTGAGTGATGGATGGTCTTGTAATACTCAGTATCTCTAAACTGAGACTGTTGAGATGAAATTTTTTTACTTAGCATATTCTTTCATCTTGCTTGAAATTGCTCCCTTTTTCAGTGAGACACAGCCTTTGAATGAGTACCACCAATTGATTATTTTGGCATTTAATAGGTGAGGATCTTTTTATTAAGCAAGATGATCACTTAATGAGCTTGTGCCTTGTCTTGAAAGGTGGGAAGAAGAACGGTATCCAGAAGGCATCAAGTGGAAATTCCTAGAACATAAAGGGCCTGTCTTTGCTCCACCGTATGAGCCTCTGCCAGAGGGTGTCAAGTTTTACTATGATGGTGAGTTATTTCAGGTTGTTTGAATTTTGGCTAAGAAAGGTTTGTTTCTATTCAAGGATAGAAAATGAGGACACTGCCTATATTGCACAGTCCTATCTAATTACTTCACTTTGTTTTATTGTCTCTGTGTGGTTTGGGAAAAGGAATCTCAAGTGTTTTATTCGTAAGGCCCCCTTTACTGCTTGAAAAATATGAAAAAAGGGGCTGTTAATGTCTTATCTGCAGTCTTAAAAAGATTTATCTATGGCTCACAGCTAGCCTACACACTGAAGGTTTTTATCTGAACTCAATAGGAAGCTATTTTGTTCTGTGGAGTTGTTCTCATTCAAATAGTAGCACTTAGTGATACTACAGTGTGCCAATAAGCTGCTTATCACTAGAAATAGTATTATCAAGGGATTATCTGCCAGCATTCAGCCTATAGGTAGGAATCATAAGCTATGCCACTCTTATTTAGTGCAACTGTGCCTTTAATAGGTGAATTTTAAAGAAATGCTCTGCCCAGCTCTCTTATTTTTATTTTTTTGAGACATTTCTAACTGTGTAGCCCTGCCTGGCCTGTAACTTGATAATGTAGATCAGCAGTCCTTGAATTCAGTAGATGTACCTGTCTGCTCCTGAGGCACATCCCACCTTATCTGGCCTCCCTGCGCCTCTTGGAACTTTCCAAAATGTCTGAGAGGTACACATATGTGTTTTTGTCCTTGGGTTGAGGGATTTGAGAGTAACTTCTCATAATCCTTCGACTGATGGTGTATCAGGTAGTAATGTCCAACTGACTCCTTTATTCCAAGAGTTCTCTCTAGAGATGCTAGAGTTGTTTCTCAAACCCTATATGTATTTAAGATTCACCAGTAGATCTGGGCCTGTTTAATAAATAAGAGGTAGGACTGGGTGCTTCTGAATCAAATAAATGTTATTTACTAATAATGAGAAACACTGGACAGCAAAGCTACTGAGGAGTAGCTAGTAGCAACCATTCAGAGCTATTTGGTATATCTCTCTTTGACCACCAGCAATGGCTTTAGGAGCATAGATGCCTGTGAGTTTAGAATGAGATAGGTTTGTTAGCATCTAGTAATTGAAATCTGTATATGAAACAAGTGATTTTTGACCTGTGTTTCATCCCTAAGATATTTTATTTCTCTTTCCCTCTTTTTTTTTTTTTTTTGGAGATAAGGTCTCATTATGTAGTCTTAGCTAGTTTTAAAATCAGAGGTCCACTTGTCTCTGCCTCCTGAGTGCTGGAATTAAAGATGTCCAGCACTGATTACCTTATTAATCATACCCAACCTGATACCTTATTTTTACACACAAACACACACATTTAGTCATTCTCCAAAATCTAGGGGTGAAAAAAATGAAAATCTAAACACGTTTGGTTCCACATATTTTGGAAAAGAGGTGTTCAACTAGTTTTTTCCAAAAGGCTCATTCTGTAAGTCAGGAAAAACATGTTTATTGAATATGCTTGTATTCAGACACCCAAGTCCCAGGTAGAGACTACTGATTCAATCTTTTTAGGAAGTCTATGGCATAAAACACTTGGTCTGACTGGCAAATGTTTAGGTTAGCTAAGCAGTTTGATTCAGAAAGGGTAAGCCACCCTACACACTTCGTCATTCCTGGAGACTTATCACAATACTTGAATTTAAACTTCCTGTTCAAGAGAAAAGGCCTAAGTTCTTAAAAAAGAGAATTGCTGTATTCTATAGTCTGTTCTGGGATCACTAACCTTAGGCAGCTCTCTGGAAAAGCCTCACTGTGAAAGTCAAGGTAATGATGTTACAAAGTAGATTTTTTTATTGTAGGGTTTCTGATACTTTCAGTATAGGGAACTAAGGCCTGGGAAGAGTTTATTGTTGGCTGAGGTTTCTTTTCTGTTGGTCCTCCTGGGATTTCTTACCTTTGATTATAAAACTCCTTCACAATAAGTCAAGAGTGCAAACTGATAAGTACTGGTAGGCAGGACATTGCTGCCTTGCCCTGGACTTCCTGCCAGCCACCTCTGCATAGGACATGGCTGAAGCATAGAATTGTAGCCTCTGCTAGGGACCTGCTCTTTCAACTCTGACTCAACAGTTTCTTTCCATTTCCAGGAGCTCAGCCTTTTCCACCAAGTACTACTGTTGGTGGGAACCTACACACCCTCCACCACTCCTGCTGTAGGAGCTGTTACTTAATCCTTCCACAGCCCATTTTAAACAAATCAGGTAGCTTCTAGGTGGGACAAATCCAGTGTAGTCCAAAGGTACCCACCCAAAATGAGAACACTATTGAGTATTTAGTTTATGTGAAACATACCAGGGAACACATTCATTTAAATTTATCTGTTTTTATATTTTGTTTTGTTTTGAGATGATTCTGTAGCCTAGACTAGCTTCAAATGCACAGTCCTCCTTTCTCTTCTGAATACTGCAATTATAGGCTAGTGCTACCATGTCTTTTTCCCCCGTTTATTTGTTTGTTTGCTTGTTTGTTTATTTTTATATTCCCCTTCATTATATTTGACTCATGTTGCTGTTTTGCTGACAACTCTGTTCTGACCTGAGTAGGGATGGGGAGAAGCAGGAAACATCTTACTCAAAGTCTTTTTCCAACACAGAATCTCAAATGGGCTGAGGAAGAGCTATACCACCTATTTGCCTTTTAAGTTATGTCTTCCAAGCTGATCATTTGCCTGTAGTACAAGTTTCAGTTTTATGAGGTATTCCCTATGTTTCATACAGTCTGGTTGAGCAGTACTACCCATTATGAGATAAGATGTCTCTCAATTTTACAATGAGTAGGCTTCAGGTTAAGTT
The DNA here is from genome assembly GCF_004785775.1 of Grammomys surdaster. Classification (NCBI taxonomy): domain Eukaryota; kingdom Metazoa; phylum Chordata; class Mammalia; order Rodentia; family Muridae; genus Grammomys; species Grammomys surdaster. The sequence continues at coordinate 1,019,492 of NW_021620421.1, read as the reverse complement.
TTAGATTTCTGTAATAAATGTGAGTCCTTTGCAATTATTATTAGTAGTTACATAATTGCAAGTAGTGAGATTATATTAATCTCATTTAGAATGCAGCTAAATGCTATCATGACATAAATTGTTCCTGTATAATATCAAAAAGTTGTTTTTTCAAGAAAAGATAGAAATCGGCCCTAGGGATGCAATATTCTCTTTGAACATTTGGTAGATTAAGCTTTTAAGTACTTTTCTTTCACTGCCAGTAACGATCTATCCAAGGAACACAAAATCACCTCCAGGATTTATTAATCAGTTTAGTGGCTTTCTTGTGAACACGTGTTTTTTAGAGCAGTCTTTACATATATTTACATGCTGCTCAGATCCACTCACACCTTGTGCTGTGGACTGATTGGGCTTTCCTGAAGAAGTGAATTCCTGGTGCTGTTCCCAGTGTTTCAGGTGCACTCTTATGTGTACCTGTATTTCACTCTGTGTACACTAGTGCTCCAAAAGTGCTTCTTCTGGCTGGGAAGATGGCTCAGTGGGTAAAGTACTTGCTGTACCAACCTGATGACTTAAGGTTGTTTCCTTAGAACTGCATCAAAGTAGCACATTTGTCTGTAATTGTAGCATGTTCCTATGGTGAGATGGGAAGTGGAGACAAGAATTAGATGAGTCTGTGTCAGCTAGCCTAGATATATATAGCAGTGAGTAAAGAGACCTTATCTCAAAATAAGATGAAAGGCAAGGACTGACACCTAAGGCTCTGACCTTACATAGGCACTGTTGCACACATAATGTTACAGACTTATACACACAATGCAGTTTTTGATTCTAGGTATAAGATTGAGGCCCAAAACTTGGTATTTATAACAAACTTGCTTGTGATGCTTTTGGTCTGTGAACTACTTGAGTAGCAAGGTTCTAGAGGAACGTCTTATTTAGGCTTTTTATGTGGGAAATCTGGGCTTGCCTGCTATGAATATATATTTTTATTCATATTCCACCCACGTAACTTTGAAGAAGAAAGATGCCTATTTCTTTTCCCCACAATTCCTTTCTTCCACTCCCTGCCCCTATCCTTTCCTCCCCTTCTTGAACAGAGGCTGCTTAGCTTAGCAGTGGCAGGAGTCCTTCTGAGGATTTGATTTTTAAAAACCATTGAAGAGGTGTAAAGGACCCTGCTTGCTGAAAGGAAAAGGAAGAGTGGCTGGGCCTTCCCCAGGTCATCCCTGTCCTGAGCAGGCACCTGGGAACAATTAACTGGCATAGTCTCCAAAAAAAGACCCAGGTAAATATCTACTAAAGAGAAGGAGAAATTTTATAAGTAGATATATAACAGTATGTTACTCTGTTGTTGTTATAACTGTGTGTTAGCAGACCTTTGTACACTTTGGAAAGGTAAGCCATCATTAATGACCTCTCCAGTATTCAGTGCACATAGAATGTGAATATTGTGCCTCACTGTTTGAAACCATTTTATTCCTCCAGGTAAAGTTATGAAGCTGAGTCCCAAAGCAGAAGAAGTAGCTACATTCTTTGCAAAAATGCTTGACCATGAGTATACTACTAAGGAAATATTCAGGAAAAATTTCTTTAAAGATTGGAGAAAGGTATTGTGGCCCATTTGTTCATTCACATCTTAATAGTTTACAAAAGTGCTGACTGGGAGGCGTAGCCCATTTATTAATGTCTTGTTTGTTTAAAAAAATACAAGATATAGTTTAATGTATATCTTTTGTCCCTTACTATTTTAATGGGGTTTTTGTTCAACAAGAATATATCCTCTGTTTCAGCTTTCATGTAATTGCAGGAAGGAGCTTATCAGACTAGGTTAAACAGAAAACCTCAATTCCAATTGAGCAAAGGAAACATTGATTTTTCAGGGATTGTCCTCTGATGCCTTTTCACAGGGTTAGTCTGACCACCTATTCTGTCTTGATCCTTGATGCCTTACTTACCTATACTGTGTTAGCCTATATAAAAAAATACTATTTGAATAATTCTCCATTTGAATAATTGTGAATAAAGGCTGAATTAAAATTTACCATGTAGCCAGACAGTGGTGGTGCACGCCTTTAGTCCCAGCACTTGGGAGGCAGAGGCAGGTGGATTTCTGAGTTTGAGGCCAGCCTAGTCTCTATATAGAATGAGTTCCAGGACAGCCAGGACTATACAGAGAAACCCTGTCTCAAAAAAACCAAAAAAAAAAAAAAAAAAAGAAAAAAAATTACCGTGTAAGGCATTCTAAAGTCAGATTTAATAAGAGCAGGAGTAATAGTTCTACATGGGTATAAGAAAGTATTTCTCTTTATTGCTAAAGTAATTGATTAATATTTGTCTCTTGGATTGGTGTTTGTTCATATGCTTGTGAGTTTGTGTTTTTGTCAAAGATTGCCAAAAATATGAGAGTAATTTTTCTCTATGATAAATCACTAAAAATATTTTTATATTAAAAGAATAAATCTTATAACGGAATAACCCCTCTTCCCAGAAGAAAAGGTCACTGAGGTTGGCTACCGTTCTAGATGCCTTTGATTAAAGAGGGGGGAAAAGGTTTAATTTTGAAGAAATAGGAAGACTTATTAATATATTTAATTTTAATTTTTTTTTTTTTTACCTTTTCATTCAACTAGGAAATGACTAATGATGAAAAAAATACAATTACCAACCTAAGCAAATGTGACTTTACACAGATGAGCCAGTATTTCAAAGCGCAATCAGAAGCTCGGAAACAGATGAGCAAGGAAGAAAAATTGGTATGATAGAATACTAAACTAGAAAGTCCTGGATAGTGATTCTTTGTCTAATTTTTTGGCTCTTGTGATACAACATTGAATTCCTTAATTTTATATTTTTCTATGTTAAAGATTTACTCAGTAAAGTCTAATTACATGTATGAGTTGTACTAACTGGCAGCTATCTGTGTTGCTTGTAATCTCAGTATCTAGGCTTGATGCAAGAGGATTAAGAAAAATTAATTTCCATTCTGTGATAGAAGCAAGAACTATGATGTCTCCACAAAACAAACAAAATATATTGCATTAGACTTTTTCTATTTTAAGTTCATTTTATCTGTTGTTTTCCAAATCACTAAAATTTGATCTATTATTTATTTTGTGGCTGTTTCTTATTTTAATTGTATACGCATGGATGCATATATGTGTGGAAACCAGAAGATATCCTTTGATCTGGAACTGTTCCATGTGGTTTTAAACTACCCAGCATGGGTGCTAGGAATTGCTCTAATTGAGGAGTCATTTCTACAGTTCCAATGTATTTAAACATAAAGATCATTTTGGATTTCTGCTGTAATACTAGTCCAAGTAACAACAAGCTTTTATAAATGTTGCCTTGTTTAATCCCCTGACAAGTGCACCTGTGGCCAGTAAGTTGAGCAGGACTTGGTTATTGAATCACTACATAGAATTTATATATCTATGGGCTGTGGTTTTGTACTCTTGTAATCCCAGAACTGGGAAGAGCTAAGGCAGGAGGATCCAGAGTTGGGTAGCAAGGCCCTGTCTAAAAGCTAAAACAATAACAAGAAAGGAAAATGTCAAGAGAACCCACCAGAAATCACCATGTATAAGATAGAAGAGAATGGTTAGAATGAATGAAGAGGCTAGACTCCCACATACACCATACCTTTGTGGATTAAGGATCATGTACTATAAAATATGGGGTTGGAAATTTAACTCAGTAGGAGAATGATTGCCTACCAAACATAGAGCCCTCTGTTTGCTTCATCTCAGAAAACAAACAAACAAACAAAAAAACTATATACCACATACCCAATAAAGAATCTGAGACAGTTCATTGGGGGCTTTAAACACCATGGGAAATGCTGTTAAGTGGCTATGGCAGTGTTCTTTCAGGAAATGATGAAATGCTATGACATTTTGTTCTATAACTGACCTTCATCCCCAGTCCTTAGTACGGTTTTTCTTTTTAATTAAAATTTGATTATGAAGAACTGATGGTTTATGATGGTTTGTATGCTTGACCCAGGGAGTGGCACTGTTAGAAGGTGTGGCCCTGTTGGAGTAGATGTGCCACTGTGGGTGTGGGCTTTAAGACCCTCGTGCTAGCTGACTGGAAGTCAGTATTCTACTAGCTGCCTTCAGATGAAGATGTAGAACTAGATGAACTCCTTCTGGATGCTGCCATGTTCTCACCTTGGTGATAATGAACTGAACCTCTGAACCTATAAGCCAGCCCCAATTAATTTGTCCTTATAAGAGTTGTCTTGGTCATGGTGCCTGTTCACAGCAGTAAAACCCTAACTAAGACCGAAAAAAAACAAAAAACCCAGAAACATCACACACTAAAATTAGCCAGAGACAAAGGCTATACCTCTCAATGAAACAGAATAGTGATTCTGAAGGTGCACATTAAATTTTACACTTTCAATTTACACTGTCAAATGTATGTTTTATGCACTTATCCTCTACCACAAAACAAACCAAAACAAAATCCATGAAAGAGTTGAAACTAAAAGGGAAAAAAAACTAGCTTTATATCCTTTTATGAGTCTCCATTTTTTTTTTTGCATTCAGTTCTTCTTTACTACCCAGCATTTACCTCTTCTTTATAAGGCTCACATTTTAAAATACCTAGGCAGGACTGGGGCTACAGTAGCTCAGTTGGTACAGGCCTTTCCTAATGTGCATGAAGCTATGATTTTGTTCCCCAGCACTGCATAAACGTGTGGTGATGGTACATGCCTAGACTGTCAGCTCTTGGAAAGTGGAGACGAGGATCAGGAATTCAGTGGCACTCTCAGTTACGTAGAGAGTTTGAAGACATCCAGGGATACATGAGACCAGGTCCTTTAAACTAAACTAAGCTAAACTAAAAATAAATGACGTTTATAAATCTATACCCTTTACAATAGAAGATTAAGGGTTGAAGCTTTAGTTCAGTGGTAGAAACAGTTTAGTCTGCAGTACTACAAAAGACAAAAGTTGAGAATCTGTTAATTGTGTAAAGTTAGTTATTCTTGATAGATCTTTTTGGCAATTTTATATATATATGTATGTTTGTATGTATGTATGTATGTTTAAAATCTACTAGATGTTTTCCTATATTTGAGTTCATTTCTGAGTGATTTTTAGACTTTACCTTGACCTTTCTTCTGCAAGAGATAAACATACGTAATTCTTAGCATGCAGGAGTTTGAATCCATTTTGTATACTTCCTTGGTCTATTTTAGAAAATTAAAGAAGAAAATGAAAAATTATTGAAAGAATATGGCTTTTGTGTAATGGATAATCATAGAGAGCGGATTGCCAACTTTAAGATAGAGCCTCCAGGGCTTTTCCGAGGCCGAGGCAACCACCCCAAGATGGGTATGCTGAAGAGACGGATCCTGCCCGAGGACATCATCATCAACTGTAGCAAGTGAGCACAACAGTTCATCTAGAGGGGGAGAAGTGGGTGCAGGGCTATTTCCTCAAGGCTGGCGGTTGGGACTACTCACAGTGTTAAGAGGAGATCTATCTGTGAGAGCATTGTAGCACTTGCATGGTTAAGTATCCCAAGTTTTTGTTCAGAATTGAGGGTAGGATAAGAGGAGACATGGTTTGTCACTTTTTGTTTCACTTTCCTTCTGTGTGATTATTTTCATAGAGATGCAAAGGTCCCTTCCCCTCCTCCTGGACATAAATGGAAGGAAGTGCGACATGATAACAAGGTTACTTGGCTGGTCTCCTGGACAGAGAATATCCAAGGTTCTATCAAATACATCATGCTGAATCCCAGTTCACGAATCAAGGTAAGCATAAACATAGGGTACACCCATTGGTGGGGCTAATGCAATAATCTCTTTCTCTTTGGGTTGTGTTGCCATGTGTTTTCGAGACTGATTTTAACAAATTTAAAACCTACCTTCTCCCTGAAAGGGCAAGCACTTTCATGGCTAGCGTTACCTGGTAAACTTTTATTTAAAAATGTTTTATGTTTATGTCCTACTGTAATCTTACCTGTGGAAAATTTCTGAAATCCCATTATGTTCTGAGTGAGTGCATGTGGTAACAGTGTTTGTGCAGGTGCAGCTCTTGCCTTCATAGTCAGTGGTACTGTCTGGTAGTTAGGACGTGATGACATGGTTAGTAAGTTTATGTGAGAAATGTAGAAATTATTTTTCTCTAAGTGTAAAAACAAGCTATGACATCCAGCTTTAAATACTTTACGCTTTCTGATGTCTCATCTGAGTAGGTTCCTTTAAGTTGTGATTGAAATATTGCTAGCCCACCATGTGCATCTTACATACTCAGTTGTTTTCAATTGTTAGACTTAGTGAGAGGGACTGTCTTGGGATCTTGTTAGCCAGGTAGCTATATACTCTGTGTTCTTGAGAGTTTTATAAGCTTCTTCCATCAGACTTTATGAATAAGTGAACTATAACCAAAAGAGACATTGGGTTCTTAAAAAACAGCCAAGGAAATAGGCTCTGTGTAGTCTTTAGAACTGTTTTCCATTTAAGAGTCTGAAGCTAAAGACTTTTGAAACCCTTGTTTATAAGGATTTAGCTTCCGTTAAGATCTGAGAGTCACAGATAAAAAAGCTATGTAAATGTTGCATGCTTTCTAGCTTATACCCTGTACCATCTGGATACTTTCTTCAAATAAATTGGAAAATAGTTTTTCTGTTTCAGAGTAAGTATAGAATCAGATGGAAAAACTGAGACTCTGTTATTCCTTTCTTCCATGAGTAGTTTACAGAACTACAAAAGTGGATAAAGAAACCATAGTTTTATTCCTTTATGGAATTGTAGGTTGGTGGGCAAATTATGTAAGGATCCAATTGTGTTAGAAGAAAGGTAATTGTTCTTATTAATAGAGTAGCTATTCTTAACATCAGAATGGACTTTTTAAAGGAAATCAGATTAAAATTAGCCTTTAAAGAGGTCTTCTAAAAAGACTTGGGTGCTTATGGACAAAAGAGGAAGGTAAATTGGTATACAGGAATGTGAAAAGTCACACAGTGTCAGATAGGACTAGGGGAGAAGGCTCAATGAGTAAGAACACTTTGTAAAAGCAAGAAGATGGAGTTCACATCTCCAGCACCCACGTAAAGCTGGACATAGCCATGCATACCCGAGACTTCAGTGTTGGGAATATATACAGTCAGATTCTAGGAGCCCCTGGCCAGCCAGCTTAGCTGAGATTGTGGTCTTCAGTTTCTTAATTAGGTGGAGGAGCTAAAGAGATGACTCAGTGGCTAAGAGTACTGTCTGTCTGTTTTTCCAGATGGCCAGTGTTTGATATTCCTAGCACCCATACATACAACGGCTCACAAACAGTTCAGTTCTATGAGGATCTGACACCCTCTTCTGGCCTCTGTGGCCTCTGCATGTATGTAGTACACAGACAGCCAGGCAAAAAAATACCTATAAACATAAACTAAAAATCTTTTAAAAATAAAGGTAGAAAGTCTCCTCATGCTTACACAGAGATGTATGCCTACATCCACACACATATACCACACACTGTAATGTGCATGTACCACAGATACCACAACTACCAGGTAGTGGTGGCTCTATAATATTATTAATATACTAAATATCACACTAATGGTACATTCATTCTATGTATATGCACCACAGTGAGAATATCGTCAATCTGTAATGATGATTATTTTAGTGTTAAAAACCTTTTTCATATAAGTTGGCATTTAATAACCATTACATGCATATATTCATGAATAAATTTAGTCTGTGGGAATTTTTTTTTAAAAGTCCTAGATCCAATAGCTGGCAACTCTTATCAGTCTTCTCAGAATATAATTGAGATCTCCAATCTCATGCTCTCCCATGACATCCTGCTGTCAAATTGTGGTCAGTCTTAAATAACATGCCAAAGAAGACTGTTCTGTTCCAGGAAGAGAACCATTTAAGGACTTTGAATGTAAGGCTGCTTAAACATAGGTTAACAATTTCAGCAAGATTAGCAAGTCTGACAAATTATCACACCAGTAAATATAGACTATGATGAATGCTGCTGCACAGAAGTATAACTGCCGTTTAAGACTATACCTCAGGGCTCAGTCTTGGCTCAAATTCGGGGAAGGTGTTTCCACAAAGATAATATTTAAGGTTAGATTTTTGAGATGAATAGGAATCTCGTTTGCCACTAGAAAGAAAAACAAAGGGAATTAGCATTCCAATGCTAGAATGAGACCTTTTGAAATGTCTTCCATGAGAAAGAGCATTCATGTTTGAGTACTTTTTGAGCAGTAAGAACATGAAAAAGGCCCTGCAGAAGCAGACAGCTCAGGACTTCAGCTCCAACGTAAAAAATTTTTAAAATAAGTCCAAAAGGAAGCTACTGACCTAGATGTAAAGAAAATAAGACTGGACTGACATAATTGATAGTTTTGACTACTGCTTGGTGCAGCCTGTATTGGATAAAAACAGGAAGTTAGGAGTCCTCTAGATAGCTGTTCTTCAGGCAAGAAACTGTAGTGCAGGTGATGCCAGTGAGAGTGAAGGAAAGGGAGTCGATTTCAAGTATGTGGCTGTTGTGTTGTGTCCTCCTATAGGCAAAAATTAAGGAAACTACAGTTCTCACAAGAGTGAGATCCCTTCTAGGCAAGCCAGGGCAGCACCTCAAGAGCAGAGGTGTCAGCCAATCTTACTCTAGACAGTAACCAGATAACTGCATAGTAAGGGTTTTTCTAGTTTTCTACAAGATGGTTACAGTAATAAGCTTGAGAATCACCTCATGATAGAATGCTTGACTTGAGACAACTGGGATGAGATTCCCAAGAGTCATTACAGGTCTGGAAAGGTGGGACTGTTGGCCACCAGGGTTTAGGAGGCAGTGCCTGTGGCTTCTTGAGGCTCTTCTCCATCTTGTCTTAGGCTCCTTCATCTAGCAGAACAGCAGTGGCTTCAGAGGGAAGAGTCTGATAGCACCATGAATAGTGTACTGCTACCCAGAGAAGTATTCCATTCTTAAATAAAGACATAAGTTCAAGCTTTAGGATTTGGGGGGAGAGGTGTTGTTGTTTTAGGCTTATTTATTTTTATTTTATATGTATGAGTATTTTGCCTGCATAATGCACTATTATGTGTCTTGTGTCTGCAGAGTCCAATAAAAGGAGGCATCAGATCCCCTGAACCAGAGGTAGCTAGGGAGAGCTGTTTATGGTTGCTAGGAACCAAACCTACTTCCTCTGTAAGGGCAGAAAGTACACTTAACCTCTGAAAAATATTTTCCAGCTCTGAGGGTTTTTTTTGTTGTTGTTGTTTTTTTGTTTTTTGTTTTGTTTTGTTTTGTTTTTTGTTTTTCGAGACAGGGTTTCTCTGTGTAGTCCTGGCTGTCCTGGAACTCACTCTGTAGACCAGGCTGGCCTCGAACTCAGAAATCCACCTGCCTCTGCCTCCCAAGTGCTGGGATTAAAGACATGTACCACCACTGCCTGGCTCTGGGTTTTATTTTAATGAAATAATTCAAATATGTAAGAATAGATGATATATAATAAGTTCTTGTCTTATCTGGCATTGTCAGATCTTTAGCACTATGTCCAATATACCCAATCACTTAATGAAAAAACTACTCTGGTGGCACAGCCTTTAACCTAGTACTTGGAAGGCAGAAGAATCTCTTTGAGTCTAAGACTATTCTGGTCTTTGTAGCAAGTTCAAGGCTAGCCAGAGCTACTAGGGAGGCCTTGTTTTTTTCTTTTTCTAGATTCTGATAGATTTCATATACTTCAGTGAATGCTACTGTGCCAATACACACATAGAGGATTTATGGGTGGCACTAACTGTTCTTACTGAGTTATCATAAAACCAAAAAGGAGGTATAGGGGTCTTGAGGAGAAATGGAAGATAGATAACATATTATATAAATGTATGCAAATTTCAAAAGTAAAGATAAAAGATGTGACAATTCAAATGGTAGCTGGGGAGGTAGGGACAAGAGGAATCCCTGGGCCTGGCTTGTCTAACAATCTGGCCTAAGTTATGAGTTCTGGGCCAGTGCAAGACCCTATTTCAAGTACAAGCCTCTGAGCAACCAGCCTGAGTTCATCTTATTCACCCACTCAAAAGTATGTGAAATTGCAAATGGCATCTTCTCCAGTACAGATTCTGAGAAGAGTTAAAAGGCAACTCACTTCCTGCTCTGCAGCCCTGACTCCGTCTGCCCATATTATTGAGTGGATAAGTATCTACATTTAAAAGTATGGTGGCCACTGGTTTATAACTGTCACTAACTAGTTTTCTCTCCATTATGGAGAAGTTGCCAAGTAGGGAAAGAGGAAAGGGAATCGAAGACTCCTACGATATCTGTCTGCCTTTGTTTTATCAAACATTTTCTACTCCACATTAGAAATGTTATGATGTGGTGATAGAATTTGAGGGAGCGCATCTCTGCCAGTGGCAGGAAAGGACCTTCTGTGCTGCTTTTGATGTGACTCCCTGGAAGACCTAGATGGAAAGCAGTCCAAAAAAAGTTTTAAGTCTATTATAATTTTATAGGTTCTGTTTAGCAGCACTGAAAGCAACCAGGATAAGCATACTTGGAGGCTAGCCCTTGTCTGTTAGTCTTTCTCAGGGTGTCTTCTGTTTTTGATCCCCATCCTAGTGTTCTAGAGAAAACTTTGGTTTGTTCCAGGAGGCCAAAACTTTGGTTTGTTCTTTAGTGGTTTCTTCTATAAATTACTTACTTCACTTTCTCAAACCTTGTTTGCCTGACCACTACTTCATACTCCCAGCAATCATTGAGATAGACCAATGCTTATGTGTTTTGGAGTGGTGAAAAGAGTCCACTCCTGACTAGATAGTGTACTTTAGTGAGTGTCTCAGGTGTCTTGTTGGCTGTGGTTTATGTAAGAAATTGTGATAGAGGTGCATTATTGCTTTGTACCAGGAGGATAGCTTGTATTGTACTTTTTCTAATTCATTCTTTTTTTTTTTTTTTTTTTTTTTTTTTTGGTTTGGTTTTTCGAGACAGGGTTTCTCTGTGTAGCCCTGGCTGTCCTGGAACTCACTCTGTAGACCAGGCTGGCCTCGAACTCAGAAATCCGCCTGCCTCTGCCTCCCAAGTGCTGGGACTAAAGGCGTGCGCCACCACCGCCCGGCCTCTAATTCATTCTTCTTTTTTTTTTTTTTTTTTTATTTATTTATTTATTTATTTTATTGATGAGTACACTGTAGCTGTCTTCACACACACCAGAAGAGGGCATCCAATCTCATTACGGATGGTTGTGAGCCACCATGTGGTTGCTGGGATTTGAACTCAGGACCTCTGGAAAAGCAGTCAGTGCTCTTAACAACTGAGCCATCTCTCCAGCCCCCCTCTAATTCATTCTTAAATGTCAAGTTGTACTTAGAGAAATCAGAGAGAAATTTTCAGCTCCCTGGGAAATGAGACAACTATAAGTTATTGAACCTCTTGTTTTAAAGCCAAACAATTCCATACAAACAGTACACACACAATTGTGAGGAAATGTTGACGACTCCTTAGCACATCCAAAAAAAAGCATTGCTTTCTGAGCATTTGTTAAGATCTGGAAGTAAGCCTTTTTTTTTTTTGTTCCATGCACCCCTATGCCTTCATGTGGTCCTATGAGTCAGGTCCTTTTGTCTCAGGTAGAAATACAAAAAGAATATACAGAAAGAAATCACTACCACATCCTCTCCTTTGTTGTAGGATCAAAGAATTAAGGGTAGAAATTCTTGGGTTATTTCTTTTTCTTTAAATTCCATGTGTCTATATAGGGGCATATGCATTTGAGTTCTGCAGTGTGGAAGGCATCAGATTCCTCTGGCGCTAGAGTTACAGGTTACTTCTGATATGGGTATTGAGCCCAAATCTTCTGGAAGAGAGCAGCAAGGGCTCTCAAATGATAAGCCATCCCCAGCCTCAGATTCTTAGGTTCTTAATGTAGTCAGTTTTGTAACTTGTAAAATTTTGCCTGTGTGGAATTTTCCTTATCTCTCTCACTTGACATTATTAATCCTTGCTTTCGAGTCTGTTTCTCAGGGTGGTAACAGAACTCTGTTGTTTAGTGTCAGTCTTTTTAAAAAATAATAATAATATTTTTTATTTAGTCTTTATTAATTTCATACAATGTACAACTCCCCACTTCCCAACTACCACCAGATTCCCTCCACACACATCATTGTCTCAACTTTGTGTCTTCTCTTTTTAGTAATTGATTCAGTTGAATTAGTGGTGTCCATATATGTATGCGTAGGTGGGGGCTGTTCAGTGGGGCATGGGAAAGCTACCAGGTACCACATCTCAAAAGAGACCACTACAAATACACACTAGCAGTTACCAGATGTCAATAGCTCCTCAGCTAGGAGTGGGAGCTTGTGTATCCCTCCCCACTTCATGATGGAATGTCAACTGGCTTGATACTGTGCAGGCAACCACAGTAGTTTCTGAGTGCAATGGCCCTACCATGTTTAGAAGATACCTTGGCCTCAGTCTTTCCTGCTTGTACCTCTTTAAGTCTTTCCATCACCTTTTCTGATGCTTCCTGAACCTTGAGGTCAGAATGTGTGTGTAGAGGTCCCATTCGTGCCTGAATATTTCACAGACATTTTGTTCTCTGTACTTTGACCAGTTTCAGCCTTGATATTAACCAAACCCATTGTACAACTCTGCTGATGAGGACCAAGTCTGTCAGAAGGCAGCCTGATGCCTTATTCATTTAGCAAAATCACAGTAGTGCTTTCTTTTTCACCCATCAGACCTGTGAGCTTCCCAGCTACAGGTTCTTGGTTAGGTTTATAATACCGAGCATGTGTAACATTTTCATGACACTTCATGGGCTTTAGGATCAGATCTCAAACTTTATGCCAAAAGCTGTTTTGTTTTGTTTTTAAGAAGCCAGGCGGTGGTGGTACACGCCTTTAATCCTAACATTTGGAGGCATAGACTGACAGATCTCTGAGATTAAGGCAGCTTAATCTACTGAGCTAGTTCTAGAACATTTAGGGCTACACAGAGAACTCCTGTCTTGGAAAGCCAAAGAAAGAAGAAAAGGAAGGATGGTGTTCCCAGAAACATTTTTTGTCAGTCAAATGAGAGATCGTTTTTAAATGAAGAAGTGAGGAAATGGTGAATAATTACACGTATTTGTGGAAGTTTTGTGTTCCTTGGTAATTACATGTTGTTGTCTTGGCTTCTGTTTCTTTGATAGGCCCATGAAACTCTATGGCTGTCTTGAATTTAATGGAATTCAGTGCTATCAGAAAACTGGTATTGGAGCGTACATTCCACAGCAAGGCTGTGGTGCTTGTGAAGCAGTGGAGATGCTTACATCCTTTATGTTGACAGAAGTCAGTTTGGGGGCATACTTGGTGGGATTCTCACAAGAGTGAGAACCTGTTTTTAGATTGGAAAGCTTTCTTAGCAAGTAGATAGGAGTCAGTTATGTGAAAGTAGAATAGCGTGTATTCTTGTCAGGCTAAATGCCCTTGTCAGACTTTCTCTTCAGTTCCATGCTTTTCCAGCTTTGGTTAAGCTCAGATTCCTGTTCTTGAGTACAGAGCTCTGAATATTCAGTGTGTTGCTCCACTGCAGGGTGAGAAAGACTGGCAGAAGTATGAGACAGCTCGGCGTCTGAAGAAGTGTGTGGACAAGATCCGAAATCAGTATCGGGAAGACTGGAAGTCCAAAGAGATGAAAGTTCGGCAGAGAGCTGTAGCACTGTACTTCATTGATAAGGTGGGACAGATTCCTTTATCCACATTGGAGAGTTCTGTTTACAGGTATAGGGAGTGTCTACTCTGTAAATACAGGGATCAGGAATGTATATCTGATGTGACTTATACTCAAATTTAGCCCAGTAGGAAAAGTAGATGTGGATACAAAGAAAGAGGCATGTACAGTATGTTTGTTGTTGAGCAGTTCACACTGTAACAGGAGGGAGGATCTGCATAAACTGAACATTGTTGATTATTTGTTCATTTGTTTTTTTAAATAACTGTGATGCTCAAGCTTTTTGACCATAATCTATACTGTAAAAGTACTTACTTTATGTCAAAATCCAACATAACATTTTTATTTGTATTAATCAGAAGTTGTACAAACTACTGGTTAACTAGTAGCATTGAATTTTGGTAGTTATTTCCCATTTCATTCTTTTAGAAATGACGATTATAACCTATACAATTCTTGAACCAAAAGTGTGATTTATTACAATTGCAGTTTGAAAGATAATGCTATAGAGTTCAGTTTTTTAGTGCTCAGATTTTTTTTTTCATTTTACACTTATATTTTAGCCCAAATTCTGACTTCACACAAAATTGATAGTAGCTTTTAATCTGACTATTCTCATGAAAATGTTCTCATTTGTTGCCTTGTTATAATTTTTTTCTTCTATCTCCACTCCAAGGGTGGAGTAGAGAAACTTGGGTCTCTGGGTATTCCTGTGACTTTCATATGAGTTATAACATTGTAAAATCTGAGTTTCTAGGTTATGTAGACTGATCCATAGAACTGGGGGCTTCTGGTTTAGGGTTTCCTTAAGAGCATATGTGGTCCATGTTTCTTCACTGATGCTCATCTCTTTCTGAACATCCATATTCCCTTTCCTGCACAGCTTGCTCTGAGAGCAGGCAATGAGAAGGAAGAAGGAGAGACAGCAGACACTGTGGGTTGCTGTTCACTTAGAGTGGAACACATCAATCTACACCCAGAATTGGATGGTCAGGAGTATGTGGTGGAATTTGACTTTCCTGGGAAGGACTCAATCAGATACTATAACAAAGTCCCAGTTGAGAAACGAGTAAGTCCATGTGGCCTGTGCTTCTCTGGCTTGCTCTTTTTACTTGTTTGTTCATTTGGCTAATATTTATTGAGGGCTTTTGTATGCTCTGCATTTTGATGGGCTCTAGTAAAATTGATCTCAAGGAAGCGAGATCCTGCTTGGTGTATTGCGTGCCTCATTTTAACCCTTCCCTGCAACCTCTGCTACAGTGCTTGGAATGTGTGGCAGTTAATAACTTCTCTGGAAGCAGTTAATAACAGAGTCTGCAGAGAGTTAGCCTTTATAGCAAACTCAATATTAAAATTGAATCCAGCCACTTTAGTGATGTAAGTATATCGCAGCATCTCCTGGTCATGTTGTATACTTGTCATCTTGTGCCCTTTTTTAGCCCCAGGCTAATTCCCAATTGCATAAAATGGTAATCTTTCAGTTCTCAGATCTCTGAGCCCATATCTGTAGACCCATAAGATAGGCATATAGGTATTTACTACTTTAGCCCACTAGGTAACAGTTGGTACCAGTTAAATCGAGCAACTAGGGTAAGCATAAGGTGGCTATAAAGTTCTGTTTTTGTTCTTAAGAACAAAAGTAGATGCCAGGATGTTTGCCACAAATGGTTCAGAACTGATGCTTAGGTATTTATGTAAATTTGCACATACAAAGCAAGATTTTGGGTATAATATATATAGGTTGTCTTTGTGCCTTTTCTCTTTTTTGAAAGTTATTTTGAATTTGAAATTATTTCTTAAAATTTTTAAAATAATAATTGGACTTTTTAGGTTTTTAAAAACTTACAACTATTTATGGAGAACAAGCAGCCTGAGGATGATCTTTTTGATCGACTTAATGTGAGTAAACACAGGACACTAGGCAACCTCAAGCTCCTGGGTTCAAGAGTTGTCAAAGGACATTTGGACTGGCCATTCTGTCTAACTTGTCCAGTGTTATTCTATATTTCCTTCCTCCCTTGGGGCACTCAGTGCATCTGTAACCAGAAGCAGACCCTCCCTCCTTCCCCCGACCCCCCACCCCGTGGGTGGTGCTGTGGATTACTACCAAAACCGTAAGGCCGAGGGAGTTGAGCTTTACATGTAATGTTCCCTCTTTTATCCTTTCGTGAGATGCCCAGCTGCCTTTGCTACAGACCTAAGACTTTCACTTGCTTTCTTTACTGGGAGAGATATTTATAAGAAAGAACAAATTTGTTGTTTTGAACTTAAGATTAAAAATACTTTATAGAAAGGCACTATGCAATCCTGTATTCTGGAATTATTTTTCTTCCTTGCTAACTTCCTCCTTGAAGGACAGGACAGTAACTGACCAGCATGGTGGGTGGCAGCACTGGCACAGTGACTCCTAGTGCTCACTGCAAGGGAAAGGGTGATTTGGCGTTTACCTCGGTTCCGACATCCTCTTTGTTGTCTTATTTTCTGCAGACTGGTATTCTAAATAAGCATCTTCAGGATCTCATGGAAGGCTTGACTGCCAAGGTGTTCCGTACCTACAATGCCTCCATCACGCTACAGCAGCAGCTTAAAGAGCTCACAGCCCGTAAGCAATACTCTGTAGGACTGTGCTGTCCTTGGGATGGGGCCAGTGTTGTCCTTCTCTTCATTCTTTCCCTTCGTTAGCTGTCTAAGCAAAACCAAGGTCTTTCTTCCCACTGCTGCCGCAAACTCTAGATTAATCTCATAGGATACTGACAAGAGCTTTGCTTCTGCTCTAAAAATTTTTGTGTTTTATCTGTGTTACTTATAAGCTCACAGAGTACAGACAGTGCTGTTAAATTGGGGAGGGTGAAGTTGTCATGGTTACCAGAGAAATGTAAATCTTTTTCCTAAGTCTGTCTGTCTGTCTTTTTTTTTTTGGTCTTCATAATAGTATGTAATAATTACCTCTAGGATCTTAGGCTGTCTGTCTGTCTGTCTTTCTTCTTCTTTTTTTTTTTTTTTTTTTTGGTCTTCATAATAGTATGTAATAATTACCTCTAGGATCTTAGGACTTCTTTTCCTCTCCATTTAAAACAAATTCTCATACTGCAGCTAAAGGCTGGCCACAATTCATTATGTGGTCCAAGTTAGTGAACCTTCTGCTTCAGTCTCCCCACAGCTGAGACTGTAGGCAAGAGCCACCCTTTCTGGCTCCTGCCACCTGAATTTCCACTGTCTTCTGTAAATGTATCAAATGGTCTTAAAAGAGCCAGAGATGGTATGCTGGAGATCAGTATTTTAGGGCTGGTTTAAACAGTGGCTAAAAGGCCTGTACATGGCCTGTACATGGCAGCAGCCCAGCACTTGGCAGGCAGAGACAAAATCTCCTTCGTTTTTTTTTGTTTGTTTGTTTTTTCGAGACAGGGTTTCTCTGTGTAGCCCTGGCTGTCCTGGAACTCACTCTGTAGACCAGGCTGGCCTCGAACTCAGAAATCCGCCTGCCTCTGCCTCCCGAGTGCTGGGATTAAAGGTGTGCACCACCACCGCCCTGCTCAAACAAATCTCTTGAGTTTGAAGCTACCCTGGTCTACAGGGCAAGTTACAGGGTCCCCCCCCCCCCCGCCAAAAAAAAGAAAAAAGAAAAAAGAAAGAAAGTCAGATCCCTAGAACTAGAGATGGTTGTGAGCCACCACAAGAGCACTAGAAACCACACACAGGTCCTTTGCATGAACAGCAAGTGTTTTTAACCACTGAGCCTTCACTGCAGCCCCTGTAGTATAGCTTAGGATTCCTTCATCTCATTCTCCTGGAGTCGTTTCTTCTAGTACAGCTTTTTCTGAAGGCTACATCTGGCTGGTAAGTGGGAGACAGGGAATAAGGAAAACAGTATAAGGGTCTATGGCCAGACTCCTGAGGTTTGTTTTGTGTGTGTGTTTGAAAAAAAGATTTGCTTTATGTGAGTACACTGTTGCTGTCTTAAGACACACCAGGAGAGGGTTTCAGATCCCATTACAGATGATGATGATGAGCCACTGTGTGGTTGCTGGGAATTGAACTCACAACTGTCTGGAAAGCAGTGCTCTTAACAGCTGAACCATCTCTCCTGCCCCCAAGTCCTGAGGTGTTTAAGAAGCAAAAACCAAAACCATAGATTTCCCTGTAATATTATAGACAAGCCGGGTACAGTATTTATAGCCACTCAGGAACCCACTAGTTTAGAGACCACCTGGACTTCATAATGAGACCTGGACACAAAATCTAATAAGCTTAAAGAAAAATAAAAAAGAGAGTCAGAATTCCTCTTGTGACAGAAACTCAGGCTTATGTAGAAATTTACTGCCTTTGACTCAAATTTTGACCTTATGCCTTAAGAGAAATTTGGCTATGATAAGCTGAAGGCCTGTATAACCATCACAGAGATAAAGCCCCTAGAAGACATTTCATGTGTATATTCTTGGTATGTAAATTGACGCTGTTACTATTATATTTCTTGGTAGCTGATGAGAATGTACCAGCGAAGATTCTATCTTATAACCGTGCCAATCGAGCTGTTGCAATTCTTTGTAACCACCAGAGGGCGCCACCAAAGACCTTTGAGAAGTCAATGATGAACTTGCAGTCTAAGGTATGGTGGGTCCAAAGGTGGGGTAGCTAAGGAAGTCATGTGTGATAGCTTCTGAAAATGAGAGGCTTCTGGAATCTGACCTAGTGTGGCCTGGGATAACAGCAGGCTAATCTGCGTCTGTTTTGAAAGAAAGATTCTTTGTACAGATAACAGATGGAAATAATTTGACAGTATCATAGTATTTGTTTTTTCCTAAAATATTTGTGCTGGAGACACAAGTTCTGTATGAACCACTTTCTGTTTTGAAGTGCTAACTTTGATGTACCACTGAATTGCTAATTGTTGTCCTGGTTATACTTAAGGAAAACGTGGTAGAATGTTTGCCTTATGTGCAGCAGGCTCCTGGCTCCCTAGCATGACAAAAATAAAGTCTCAGTGCTCTGGCTAAAAAACATGACAGGAAGATACACCTCAGTGGCAGAACCTACCTTTGCTTGTCTGCTGTACATGAAGCCCTGGTTTTGATACCCAAAGCAGAAGCATGGGAAGGGAGAGGAATCCTGTTAGATTGTTTGAAGTTTAAAAAATGGTGAAGCAATGGCATTTGATTCCCTCCTGATCCCAGAAGAACTGTGTACATCTGTTGATGTGTGTCAGAGTCATGCCCTATTGGGAAAGACTGATACAAGAACAAGTGGATGTTGTTGAACTACTGTGTAGCTCTTCTTCCTCTTTCAGCATTGGCTGCTTAACTATGCGTCTGAACCCTCAAATCCACAGTGAACATAGTTCATGTTGAAACAGACACACAGGGTTATAATGCAAAACATTTATATGTAAATACACCCAGTCTGTGGCATAGGAATAAGTATCCTCATTTAAGATCTTGAGGTGGTCCTAATAATTATAAAGTTTAAGACAGTGATAAGAAAAGTGACATTTTAAGAGTTCTATAACACTGTAATGCATAACAGGAAAGTATTCAACATCTGTTGGTAATAGTCACAGGACAAGTTATATTTCTTTGAGTTCTTGCCCACAGTTAATTAAAGAAGAAATAATAAATGTCAAAGTACAGATAAATTTTTTGATCCAAATTTATGGAATTCTATACTTGGACAATTTACTTTTAGAAACTGCTTTGCAGCGAAACTTAACACATATTTTCAGGCTCAGAATATTCTCCTATTGAGATTTCTGCAAGATGAGAACACGGGCATAATGTATATTAATCTAAAGCTACAACCTAGAGGCTTTGATATAGCTGGCCTGAAGGGACCTCCAGATCCACAGTGAGTGAATATCAATCACAGACCTCTCTAATCTGTGCATAGGGTCAGCAAGCTAAGAACCCTACAAACTGCCCATTTTAGTATGTGCCTTTGCTTTGCCCCTGTTAGATGGAGATACTGCTTACTTTCCTCATGTGTTGTCATTCGAAGCCCAGAATAAATAAGATGTGAGTACCAGGTGCTGTTTACCCAGTTCAGGAGCCCCTTCTGGAGAGTGAGGAGGTCATTTGTTGCTCTTATTCTGGAACCACGGTTTGAGCAGCTCAGGCTGCCTGCCAAAGAAGCCCTCCAAGTGTAGGAACCTTCTCCTGTGTGCCCACAAAGTAAACACACGCCCAGTTGCCTAGTTAGTCAATGGAGTCTTTGAGAGAATTTGACATAGCTTGCCAGTTTAGCATTCACAGAAATGGTTAAGACTGTAGTTTGCTGCATTTCTAGCCTAAGAAGCATCTGCCTGGTGGTGGCTCCAATGCTTTTGTGTGCAAAGTCAGTTCCAGTAACTTTGTGAACAACAAAGATATTGGAAGGAAGCCACTAACAGTAAATGTTTAATGATTCTCTCACAATGGTGAATTGTTTCTAATCTTGGGCTGCATTTTATGTGCCCTCCCCCCACCCCCACAGGGCAGAGTAGAGGGTGGCAATGGGTGTGGTATTTGTCTAACAAATTTTAGGCTCAGTCAACAACAACCCAGTGTGTGTAAGTCAACATGTATTTACTCTGGGATATTCTCTTGACCGCATAGGTCATTGGGGTGATCACAGGGATGGGATTCTTTGGAATCCAGCAGCACAGACTCACCAGCATTAGCTCTAGTGTCATCATATTGCTGTTTCTAAGCAACACACAAAGCAGGACTTAGGTTTCCAAGGGTTCAACAAGCAGGAGAGGATGACGGAAGTGTTCTGTCTCTTCCTTGTAGATATGGACTCTATAAGATTTCCTTTGTGGAGGGAATGATGACTAATTTTCTTCTCACTTTAGACTTCTCTACTTTCTAAAATAGTAAGCCTACTTGAGGCAGTTCCTAGTTGATGCCTACTTGCCAGCTTTTAATTTCCTGGGATATCCTCTGTAGTATATCCTCTCCTAAAGCTGGCAGACTGTGGGAGATGATCTGGGCTTGCTTGGTAGATATGTATCTCCTATGGTAGTCTCAGAAGGAATGCTAAAGACCCAGAGTGGTGACCCACACCTATAATCCCAGCATTTTAAGAGTCGGGGGCAGGCAGATCTCTGTGAATTTAAGGCCAGCTTGGCCTACAGAGTGAGTTCTAGTCTAGCCAAGGCTACATAGTCAGACCCTGTCTCTTTCAAACTAGCTAGCTGACTGACTGACTGACTGACTGACTGACAAACAAAATACTAAAGCCTGGCATAGGATTCATTTGAAAACAGCTGTCATCTGGGTCCTCCTCTGTTTTCTAAAGCCAGAGTGTTTTCCTGAAAGATTACAAGCAGATTTCCAGTTTACTCTTATAGAACTTTGTTTTGTTTAAAGTTCACTGAAGAACATAAGTGAGCAGCAGACAGCAGCTGGATTGATTTCTGCAGTCATTGTCCATTGTTGTTTTCATAAAACCTTTTTGTACTAGAGAACACTTCACGGCTCCCAGCTTTACATTCTAAGATGGAGCTCTTTTCCCTCTCCTAACTGTATGCCATTCCTAACTGTACTGCTGTTTTTCTCTGTCTAGATTGATGCCAAGAAAGATCAGCTAGCAGACGCTCGAAGGGACCTGAAAAGTGCTAAGGCTGATGCCAAAGCCATGAAGGATGCAAAGACCAAGAAGTATGTATCTGATACTGTACCAAGGGCTGGGTAAGAGAGAGCAGTTGGCAGCGTCATTCAGAGGCCTGAGTGTCCCAGCTCACATGGTCTCATTATGTAGCCTTGGTCATCTTTGATGTCACGGTCCTTTTGGCTTCCCAGGATAAACCACAATTCTCAGCTGTTTTTCAAAGGTTTCTTGGGGAAATTTTCCATGATTTTTTTTCTCCTTTAAGAAGTACGTGAGGAGCTGGGCGGTGGTGGCGCACGCCTTTAATCCCAGCACTCGGGAGGCAGAGGCAGGCGGATTTCTGAGTTCGAGGCCAGCCTGGTCTACAGAGTGAGTTCCAGGACAGCCCGGACTATAAAGAGAAACCCTGTCTCGAAAAACCAAAAAAAAAAAAAAAAGAAGTACGTGAGGGCCGGGCAGTGGTGGCTCACACCTTTAATCCCAGCACTTGGGAGGCAGAGGCAGGTGGGTTTCTGAGTGCGAGGCCAGCCTGGTCTACAGAGTGAGTTCCAGGACAGCCAGGGCTACATAGAGAAACTCTGTCTCGAAAAAAAGAAGTATGTGAGGATACTTATTTGTCCTTGTCCAGAGGTCAGTCTTAATGTATAATGATTCTTCCATTTTTTTCCAGGGTAGTAGAATCAAAAAAGAAGGCTGTACAGAGACTAGAAGAACAGCTGATGAAGCTGGAGGTTCAAGCCACAGATCGAGAGGAGAACAAACAAATTGCTTTGGGGACTTCCAAACTCAACTATCTGGACCCTAGGATCACAGTGGCTTGGTAAGTATTAGGCCTGTGTAGAGCCCCTCCTGTTGGTTAAGGAAAGGCAAAAGTCTCTGGGAGTATTGCCAGCTCCCTCATGCCATGTCTAAGTTCCCATTTCTTCCAGGAGAGCCTGCCATTCTAGTTGCTGAGCCCTGTCTACAGTTACAATGGAATATCCTAGGTGCCCCACAGGCACATTAGTGTAGGAGCCCATGCCTGCAGAAGCCAGAGGAGTCTATCTGGTACTCGCTTTCTAATTACTCTTCTAATCACAAAGTAACCTGGGCTTGATAGTGTAAGCCTATAACCCATCACTTAAAAGGCAAAAGCAGGATGATTGACACAAGTTTGAAGCCAAACTGGTTTAAATAAAAAGACTCCATCTCAAAAATAAATCAGAATGAGTTCCAGAAAACACAAAGAGGGAAGAAAGGCACAGGAAAGAGTTAAGAACATAGATCCAAGTAACTTAGACAGAGGTCGAGTCCATTCTACAAAGGCACATAGATTCTCTACTGTGTGCAGATACAAAGCTCCCTCCCTTCCTTACTCCTTCATGTATACATAGTGCTGCCCCTGGTCCGCTTTTCCTTCTCTGTGTAGCCAGTCCTAGTGCACATCATCAGACTGCACTAAAGGAAGGGAAGCTTACACACCTGGGGATATCGTTGGAGAACTGGTTCAGTTTATTGGGGAGAGCAGAGGTTATTTAAACCTTTGGTGGGTGAGTAGGGGCTATCAAGGAGAGTGTACATCATTGGCCAGGACCAGGGTGAAAGGGATGCCTCATTTGCATGAGGAAGAAATCCAGGTGCTGCTGAACATAACCTTTTTTAAGGGGAAAGAAGTTTAACCTGGCTACCAGCTACATAACCACCTCTGGTGAGGCACAGGGGAAGGGAAGGGGAATGATCTAACCTTGCCAATCTCAGGATGAGATTTTCAGGGTTTGGACACACCTCCACCCTACTCTTGCTCCAGGCTTGCTTCCCCTGGCCCCAGACAATAGTGTCCAAGCAAGGGGATCATTTCTGAAGATGTTTAATTAGTTCCAGTTGTTGAATTCTAGACCAGAGACCTAGCTTTGTGCTTGTGTTGCTAGGAGTTAACTTTTTCATTAGTGTGTGTGTGTGTGTGTGTGTGTGTGTGTGTGTGTGTGTGTGTGCATGTGTGTACTTATTCACACCACAGTGTATATGAGTCTGCTGACAGTTTGGCAAGAGTTGGTAGATTCTCTCCTTCCATCATGTGGGTCCTGAGGATCATACTTTGGTCTTCAGGCTTGGGGGTAAAGCTTGTTCTTCTGGTTAGGGTTTCCATTGATGTGATAAAATACCATGACCCAAAAAGCAAATTTGGGAAGGTGTTTGTTTCAGCTTACAGCTCTCTGGTCATACTCCATCACTGAGGGAAGTCAGGGCAGGAACTCAAGACAGGTATATGGATGCAGGAAATGAAACTGACCACCACAAAGGAATATGGCTTACTAGCTTGCTGGGTTGGAACTTCTCACATTACCTAGTCAAGAAAATGCTCTATTGGCCTTCCCACAGGTAATCTAGGCAGTTTCCCAATAGGCATTTTCTAGATTGAGATTCTCTTTCCTGATAAACTGTAGCTGTGTCAAGTTGAACAACAGCAGGTCATCCACAGAGGCATGTCACCATTCCTTGGATTAACTGTTGAGAAGCAGTGTGATGGTGGTCAAAAGTATGGGCTTCAGACCAAAGTGCACAGTATAAAATTCTAGCTGCACTTTCTAGTGACAAGGACACTATTTTTTACCACCTCTGCATGGTTGTAGTTTAAAGTCTTTTTTGTTTGTATATCAAAGTAGTAACGCCTACTTTAGAAATCTCTGTTGAGATTAAAAAAAAAAATGAGGTGATAAAATAAAGTCCTTTGAATATTTTGGTGTACCAGAAGACTCTGGACCCTTGCTGTGGGCTATCATTGAGCTAGACTGTTCTCCTTTATTGTCTCCATATTTGTTTGTCTATTTATTTTATTTATTTTTTTTGCAGGTGTAAAAAATGGGGGGTCCCGATTGAGAAGATTTACAACAAAACCCAGAGGGAGAAGTTTGCTTGGGCCATTGATATGACTGATGAGGACTATGAGTTTTGACCAGTCTCTGCAGGGGTTCTGTGAAAAGGAACAGTGTGGTTTGGGGAAGATGGATAAACTGAGCCTCACTTGCCCTCACCCGAGGGAGAGGCCACAAGTCTTAACAAACCAACATCTTTGCAAAAAGATAGACCTGGAGATACTATAAGGGAGAGCTGAGCCAGTTGTCCTATGGACAACTTATTTAAAAATATTTCAGATATCAAAATTCTAGCTGTATGATTTGTTTTGAATTTTGTTTTTATTTTCAAGAGAGCAAGTGGATGGGAATTTGTCAGCATCCTGCCAGGCAAATTCAGTTTTGCTGCAATGTTTGGATTCTCTCAGCTACTGTATGCGAAGTCTGATTATATTGGTGCGTTTTTACAGTTAGGGTTTTGCAATAACTTCTATATTTTAATAGAAACGAATTCCTAAACTCCCTCCTCTCCCCTATTTCAGGAATTTAAAATTAAGTAGAACAAAACAAAAACCCAGCGCACCTATTACAGCTGTCATTCTATCGTCATGGGAATCAGTTTTCATTAAACTTGAAGCAGTTGTGACATCGGCAGTGTTTTGGTTCAGACACCTATTCACAGAAAAGCATGATGGGAAAATATTTCCTGACTTGAGTGTTCCTTTTTAAATGTGAATTTTTATTTCGTTTTAATTATTTTAAAATATTTAAGCCTTCTTCTTGATCTTAAAGATCGTGTAGCTTGGGGTTGGGGAGGGATGAAGGGCGAGTGAGTCTAAGGATAATGAAATAATCAGTGACTGAAACCATTTTCCCATCATCCTTTGTTCTGACCATTCTTTGTACCCTTTAAGAGATCCATCTTTTTCTTTGGAAACCCCAGTCTTTCATTTGAAAGATTTTATTGTATAAAAACTTCCACAGGTCAATAAATTTAGAGGAAAATGAGCATTTGGTCCAAGAAAAACAAAAACAAAACAAAAAGGAAAAATAATCAAGATTTTAGGGCTTTTATTTTTTCTTTTGTAATTGTGTAAAAAATGGAAAAAACCATAAAAAGGAAAAAATTTAATGTGAAGACTTTTTTTTGCTATAATCATTAGTTTTAGAGGCATTGTTAGTTTAGTGTGTGTGCAGAGTCCATTCCCACATCTTTCCTCAAGTATCTTCTATTTTTATCATGAATTCCCTTTTAATCAACTGTAGGTTATTTAAAATAAACTCCTACAACTTAACGGAAACTTAGCGTCTGCCTCTTTGTGAATGAGGCCCCAGGCCAGAGTAAAGGCTCGGGGGCTGAGGTTTAGTGCAGTACATGGTCTATTCATTCAGGTCAGCAAAGGTTGGTCCCTCCCAACGGAAAGATGATATGGGGCTTG
This sequence comes from Grammomys surdaster, assembly GCF_004785775.1. Taxonomy (NCBI): domain Eukaryota; kingdom Metazoa; phylum Chordata; class Mammalia; order Rodentia; family Muridae; genus Grammomys; species Grammomys surdaster. Next base: position 993,977 of record NW_021620421.1, on the reverse strand, counting down.
ACCTGGAAGTACATCTGTCCTGATGTGGAATAAAGAGTATCAAAGTCAAAAAAAAAAAAAAATCAAAGTCTCCATCCCTAACGATAGGCCCAGAAAGCAAGGGAATGTACAGTAAACCTTTAAGAACTGCCTGAGCCCAGTGTGAGCAGTGCCGATTGAGTGAGACGGCCTCCTTTATTTGGGAAAAATTGTAGAGAGCTTTCCACGTATACTGAACAGAAACAGGATAGCTTTCTTACATGGTAAAGCCTCCAGTCTGTACTGAGTACCATATTCAGAAGCCTCTCAGATGGAATGAAGACTCTGCATTGATTGGTTGAAGGAGTTAACTGTTTACTGTAACCAACCCAGAGCTCTGGATATCCCAAAGTAACCATAATTCCTACCAAGTGTTCTTTCTGTTACCCTAAGTCTGAAATTCAAGATGAAAAGGTGAATGAACTCCATGCCAAAGGGAAGGTACAAATGGATCACTAATTGAAGGACCTACATTTGAGCTTGCTGGCATAAGCAGTCTATTCAGAACCACCTTCCTTAATGGTTGTCACTGATGCTGAGGCCACAGCAGCAAACTCTTGGTTCCTTGAAGCTTGAACTTCATTGGTCATTGAAGGCAGCACTTACTTCCAGGAGTAAAGTGTAACTATCACTGTTTGGAACTAAGAACATTATAGCTAGGTGTTTTTGAATTCTGTAGTGTTGAGTTAGATGGAATAGTAAAACAGAAGGTCTTTGGTAGCTGGTAAGAAATGAACCTTAGTTTTGCGACCTGATAACAACTAGGTTGCCAACACTAGGCAGATATAGAGCAGGAAGTAGTGCCTGCCTACCTCTGGTAAGCCTCACCTGCTAGGTCTTACCTGATAATGTGGAGAGTATGAGTACGTGCTACTCAAGATAATACAGCAAATAGCAAAGTACATTCCAGGCAGTGGTGGCTGGCCTCTAGGGAGAGCCACAGAGCAGGGATCTCAGTTGATCCTGACTGCGACTGAGAAGAGGCTGCAAAGATTGGGGCAGCAGTGGGCTATGGGGGAGCTGATGAGTGGGTAGAAGTCTATAAGGCTCTAAAAGATGCTTGTGTTTGGAGAATGGGAGTAAACCTGTCATCCTTGATTATCCAGCACATCTCAGTTCCAACCCATATGCAAGAGCAGAAGCCAGATGGGCAGCATCTGAGAACTCACTTTCTGTGGGCAAAGGAAGGTGCTTCTGTGTGGTACCCAAGCTACACATCCCCATACCCTTGCCATCTGTGCAGCAAGTGCAGTATCCCTTCCAGAAGCTGGGACCTAACAACTGACACTTCATAACCCCTAGCCTTTCCAGCCACCATCTCTCTTCCTTAGTTTCACAATCAAGTACCTGCCATGCATGAGTCACCCACAGCACTGTCATTCCCCACCCACTGCACCCAGTGTCTACCTCAGTCGCCTCCTTGGATTCTAACCCTGGTCAACAATGACCAAGCAACAAGGAGAGAGATGCAATCTTCGTTCACCATCTTGCCTAAGATCTTTTTTGGTAGAACTGCATGCTGTTACTTTACATGTCATAAATCCAACATTCTAATCAGTGACTACTGACCGGTTCGTCCTCACCATGGGTCAGTTTTAGATCACTTCATCCTCATACCCATTTGCAGCAATCTGCACTCCCATATGTATCCTCAACTGGTCTCTTACTTTTTTTCTCTTAACATTTCTTATGGACATTTTATTTGAAAGGACTCATAGTGTATGATCACTCCTTCTAAAAATGCCTCTCTGGCTCCTATAATGTTCCCCAGTTTCACTCCTATTTCTGTCAGGCTGTTTGTTGCTGAGACACCTTTAATACAAGGTCTGTGGCTGCCATGGTTCTTACTTAGCCTAGCTGATGCCAATCATACTCCTGAGCTCTGCACGCACTATCAGCCATACACTTCTGCAGGATATCCACAGAAACCTCTGGAGGACAGCTCAGGACTTGCTATTCTAAGCCTGTTGGGGCCTGAGTTTCCTGTGTGTGTAAAGCACCGCATTCACTGAACCAGGTAGTCTCACCCTTTGGTTCCTTTCTTCCAATCTCATGTCTAGTAATTTGTCAACTTTGAAATTCTTTCCTAAATACTAATGCTGCATATAGGCATTTTCCCAATTTTAAAATTTCTTACTTTTTTAAAACATTTCTTTTAGGAAAAAACTGACTTTTATTTCAGCCCTTGCAAATCCCTCTATAAGAAGACATTTTCAACTTGTTTTGAACAAAAGAGCACTTCTTGGAGAACACATTACCCTGAAGTGACCTCAGTCAGGCTAGTTTTGGATGCTTATAAGTAGTCCCCTGACAAATCAGTAAACAGGGAGGGAGACGAGATTTAACAGACTTTTCCCACAACCCCAAGTAAACAGCCTCTTTGAAATTCCCATATAGGTTTTTTTGGGGGGGTTAAATAATTATGCTGTACTTACATATTTTTAAAATCTTTCAGAAAAATACATTTGTGGAAAACAAGTGATCATTATTGCAGAACCTGGGGCTAGTGGTGTAGGCCAGAGATAGGGCCCTCAGTCCTGGGGTCTGCCTCTAACACCATAAAACCACCATACCAAAACCCTCAGTATAATTAACTCCCAAAGTTGGGTGGAGGCTCACTGTACTTAGTGCCCTGTCCTTACATTTGAGAGTTCTTACAACATGTTTAAAACAATGCAGTGATTATCAACCTTAGCACGTATCTGTGGAAGATATGTTATTGTCACATTAAGGCAATTATGCTTAGATTAAAATTACTAGTGACAGTAGCTCCACCCTGTATATTGTCTGGGTAGAAGTTACAAGGAGTATATTTTTCAAACTCAAACTTCATATGTAAGATGGGTGCATCTTGGGGCTAGATGCTTCCATGATTAAAAACACTTGTTACTCTTGCAGAGGATTGGTGTTTGGAGCCTAACACCCACATGGTGGCTCATAGCCAACCAAGTAACAGTTCCAGGTAATCCAATAATCTCTCCTGACCTCTCTGCACCAGGCACACAACTGGTGTGCATACATAATCACAGGAAAAACACTCATACACAAAATAATAATAATAAAGTGGATACAACTTACATTAAATTATTCTTCAATAAGACTAGGGTTGCCAGGCAGTGGTGGTGCACGCCTTTAATCCCAGCACTTGGGAGGCAGAGGCAGGCGGATTTCTGAGTTTGAGGCCAGCCTCGTCTACAGAGTGAGTTCCAGGACAGCCAGGGCTATACAGAGAAACCCTGTCTCGAAAAACAAAACAAAACAAAAAGACTAGGCTTTCAGAAGCAGAGAGGGCAATGTGTTTTGATAACATTGGATGGTTCTCCATGTGGTTCTTCATGGTGAAAAAGACAGACTCAAAGATTCATGCAAAGTTTACTGATAGGACTGAATGTAGGGAATCAATATTTATAAATAAATGTTTTCAATAATGCTATTCAAAGTATACATGTGTCACTGAACGAATACCTGGGATTTTAATCATTCATCATTAAACCTTTGTACTCCCTTTGTATAAACACTCCACAAAATCCCTTGGGGTAACCTTATTGTGGAAGGAGTACTTACCTCATTTGGAGAAGCTGTATTTTATGAATACACAGCAGCTCTCACTTTGTTCTCAACCCACAGTCACTTAAGAATCTAGATAAGGCCCTTCTTGCTCCCTGTGCCCTTGTCAGACTGAGCATGGCCTGTAGACATTTCTGAAGCCACTTCTGGAACAGGCTTGATGTGTTTGTTCCTGCCCTGCTAACTGAGATCCTCTAGACACAGTAGGGATGGTGCTGGAAGAAAGGGTGGGAGAGTAAAAGCAAGTCCACCCTGGTCTCAGTTTCCCCTCTGTCTTCAGTACCACATGCTTGACCTCAGAAACAATCACCGTACCTGCTCAGCCAACAGGAATAATCAGCAGTGAGGCAGCCAGGGCTGTGGACAGAAGAAGTTGTTGGGAACTGTTGGGACAGGTGTAATTTATGTGGTTTTTGTTTTACAAGAGAGTTTCTCTGTGTACCCTTGGCTGTCCTGGAACTTGCTCTGTAGACCCGGCTGGCCTCAAACTCATAAAGATCTGCCTGTCTCTGCCTCTCAAGTGCTTGGATTAAAAGTGTGTGCCACCAACACTTGGTAGGTATGATTTTTTTAACTTGAGTAAAAACAGACAAACAAAAACCAAATAAACAAAAACCCTAAAGTTCCTTGAAAGGACTGAGAATGCAAGCTCCATAAGGAAAGAGCCAGGAAGTTATGAGCCAGAAGGGGTGGAGCCATAGATAGGTTTGCAGGTCAGGACAAGGGCCTGCAGGTTCACTGAGGTGTGCACTTAGGAAGTGCGTGCTGTGTGTACAGCTAACAGTAGAGGAAATAAGGAATAGAACACAGCTCGATGAATGGATTAACCAGACACTTCAAGTCTAAGTCTTTGTCTCCCTCTGTGAATGGAACATCGCTGTGCTTTTTAAGTTATAACTTCTATAGTCAGTCATTATAAGGAACAAATTAAAAGTGTGTTAGCACTTGGTGCTAGCCTGCTAGGAATGCCCTCTGTTATTTTAATCGAATACATAGCCATGTGAGAATCTTTTCTTATAATTTAATTCCAGGAAAATTTTATCCCCTTTCCAAAGAACTGGTTAGCAAACATTGAGAGTTCATACTTTAGCTACTATAAAGCTCAGCCACATTTGCTTCTCAGTCACAGCAGCGTGGTCACCATGTCAGCCATACTGGGATTGCTCTTACAATCACATCTCCCATCTCAACAACACAGCCTTTTAGTCCTTTTGTGTTTAAGTGCTCTCTGTTTTTATTAAAGAGCTTGATGTAGTGGTACCCTCTGGATGTCTCAATTATTGGGAGGCTGGGGAGGTCCCAAGTTTATAAGGCCAACCTGGGTTATACAAGCAAGACTGTACTTCAAGAAAAACGCAGTGAGCACAGCAGTGTGCTTGCTTCCCATTCAAAGAAAGACTTTTGTCATCACTTCTGGAAGAAGTGTAGATAGAAATCCAGCTGCCAGTCCCTAAGATCACAAAGACCCATGAGGCTGAGGTTGAACTTCTTTGTAGAACAATAAACATCCATTCCAGGATAGTACTGAACAACACAGTTCCCTGGAAGTTGGTGGAGGTTGTTCCCACTCCTATTTCCTTCCTGTTCTCTCCACAATGATGACCTTAGGGCTGCTCCCTAAAACGCATTCTACCCACTAACCTATCAGAGACAGCACCCTAAAACAAATTCCAATCTAGCCAGGAAGCATAGTAGCTCACATTTGTAAGCCCAGTGAGACTGAGTGGCTGAGCCAGAAGAATTGCTAAATTCAAGACTAGCCTGGGCTACCCAGCTTTGGCAAACATGTACAAAATAACTAAAAACAGGTGCTTGCTGCTAAACCTAATGGCCTGAATTCTGTCTCTAGGACCCACATGGTAACAGTAAATAAAGAAGCTCTATTATGTTCACAATATGCTTACCACTGTTCTAAATAGTTATTAAATACAATGTCTGTGAGATCAAGTCCACAGGACAGAGGGGCAGTTGAGGGGTCTCTCCTAGACTCCAGGCACAGGCTTGGTATAAGCTAAGGCATGGGGATGTCAGAGCGTTTCCTGAAATAAGACCCAATCTGGGCTAGCCTGAATGATGTCACAGGCGTGTGCCTTGTGTGGGTGCTAGGGCACCTCCCAGACAGCACATGTACATACATCGCCAGTGACACCCACGCACCCTTATATATGCTGAGCTGGGGGAAGCCCATACTGGCTACACCTTGCGTGTGCCCTACTTTTCCTAAACTTCCTTTGGTGGAAGGAGACACCTAAGGCCTGGGAAGCTAATAAGAGGAAATGAGGCCCTGTTCCCCAACTACAGGCCTGGCAAACAATTGCTGTTGGAAGAAATTCATGGAGCCCCTGGGGGGGGGGGGTTCTGTTACAGTCACAAAAGCAAAAAAAAGGTTTGGGTTAAACATAAGGAAGCTCCCAGAAAATAGATTTGTAAAACATACTACAGCCTCCAGGCTGCTGAGGTTGGCACAGAAAGCTCAACAATGATTACAACATTTTAAGAGGGTGCCTCCTGAGAGAACCGGCAAGACTAGGCAGGCAGGGAAGGCCCTGTTCAGCCCCATCTGCCCTCTCTGTCTGATCATCCTGGCTGGCCATTCCCCTTCATTGAGTAAAAACCCCAGGGCCTTTGTACAGGCTGTTATTTGCTGTTATTCTTGCCTGGAAAGTACTTTCCTCCAGCACACCCTTCAAAATGTATATGTCCATCTTTTTACATCATTTGGTCTCTCTTGAAGTCCTACAGACATAGACAGACATACCACCTCTTACTTACTGATTGGCCAGCTAGCGAATGCCACCAGGATTACCTCTCACCCACTGGGCTCGCTTGCAGAATAGACACACATGGACTCAGGTTCCCACTTATTTCGTAGTCTCACTTCCAGTTGTGGGGCTCTGGAACCTTGATTAAAATTATGATCATGAATTGTGCAAACCAAGGTCAGTTCCAATTTCCTCCTACATTAGAGGTCTGTCACTAGGTGGCAGTCAGTCTATCTCAATTACCCAATCCCTTAGGACAACGTTCTGAATTCCCTCAGGACAAAGTTCCTAAATTCAGTAGTATACTGAATTCTGACTTTCTTGAGGACCACCCTCAAGGGAAACAGCACATCTGTCACCATTTCAGCCTGGCAAAGCTGAAGGTGGCCCAGCTGGGTGGGCTGTCTGAACTCATACATTCACAAATTCTAGTATCAGGAGTCCCAGAGAAGCTTTTCTGCAAGCTGGATGCTGTGTGAGACGTCTCACCTCTGAAAGGCAGAGAGCTGTCCAGAGCTGCATGGTAGCTGTCCACTGGTCAGACAGCAGGATCAAGGGATGCCCTCGGGTTTACCCGTGCTGTTCAGAGAAAGGCTTTTGGAAGATTGATTTTAAGTTATTGAACAGTCACAGACAGGTGTCTTGTCTGGAGAATAAAAAGCCATTGGTGAGAGATGAGGCAGGAGAGGCAGGGGAAGGCAAGACAGGACTGCTGGGCCACAAAGCTATGCCGATTTGAAGCACAGTGGGAACTCACGTGCAAGGATTTAATTTCATTTTAGTGGTAAATTCTGAAGCACAGATCCAAGCAAGACCAAGAGGATAGTGTACAGAGAGAGAAGATGGGGCCACAGGATCATGGGTAGAGTGGAGAGAGCCCCAAAGGCAGGAGGGAAGTGCCTCAGTGGATTACCTAGGGGTGAGGCAGAGAAGAAAAAAGGTTCCCAGCAAGGTGTGGGGCCTTCCAAACTCAGGAGTCTACTGCCATATAGAGACGGTGCAGCCGGTGAAAGGAGCCACGTGATGAGGATGACAAGGCTGTGGCGCAGATAACGAGATGCCTGGGTCGGGATGTCGGGGGAGATCCAGGATTGGCATCACCTGTGTCTGCGCAGAGGGGACGCCACCTGGCCCAGCACTGAGTTCAGAGGAAAACAAGGCTGAGGAAAACCCAGAGCAGAGACTATCTGCAGGTAGGGTGAGGGCGGGCGTGAGGAGGGCAGCGGCCCACACGAGAGGCCTCGAAGGCCACCGGGCCTGCGTCCGAGGGTCTGAGGGCCTCTGCCCACACCTCCAGGGGCCCTTCCCGAGAGGACGCCGTCGAAGGCCACCCTAGGACCTGTCGGCTCAAGCCCTCGCAGGAGACGACTGCGGAGAGGGGGCGTGGCAAGCGTACTGTCACTCACGGCCCTCTGGCCAATCCACGGGTGCGCCCCTCCCCAGAGATGGTGTGCGGAGGGCCCGCCCCCGCCGCCACCGCGGGTGTGAGGCGGCCAGCCTGGCGCGGCTCCCTCCGCCAGGCAGCCTGCCCAGGTAACCGGATTCGGTGGGAGGGCCGGGGGTCGCGCGGCACCCTCACTCCCTGGGAGGCGTGTACACTGCAGCGGGGCCCGTGTGGGACGGAGGCCCGTGCGCGCGTCTGACTGACGGGCCGCAGCCTGTGGGCGGGGTTGCGTGCGTGACGGGCGGCTGTGCCCCGCGTTGGCTCAGGCCTGCGCGGGGAAAGCTCTGCAGGACCGAGGCGTATGGGTCCGCCTGCTGCGGCCTGCCCCGGGTCGCGGGGCGCAGGCGCGACGGTGGGCGGGGGTCGTCCCCAGGAGCGCCTTTGTTCCCGGCGCGCTGAGGGAGGAGCCTCTCTTCGCCCCGCCCTCGCGCTCAGTCCCCGCCCCGCGTCCGCCCGCAGGAGCTGCCACCGGGTCCCGCTCGCCTCCCGGGCCGCCGCCTCCGCCTCCGCCTCCGCCGCCCCAGGCCCGCCGGCTTGCGTCGCCGAGGTCGCTGCAGCATGGCGGGCGTCGGGACCCCCTGCGCCAACGGCTGCGGGCCGGGCGCGCCCTCCGAAGCCGAGGTGCTGCACCTCTGCCGCAACCTCGAGGTGGGCACCGTCATGACTTTGTTCTACTCCAAGAAGTCGCAGCGGCCCGAACGGAAGACCTTCCAGGTCAAGTTGGAGACGCGCCAGATCACGTGGAGCCGCGGCGCGGACAAAATCGAGGGGTCCAGTAAGTGCGCCCCAGTCCGGCCTGCCTCGCGCCTGCCCGCCTCCCAAACACTTGGGCAAACTTTCGGGCCTCGCGCCTGGCGCCCCGTCTCCGCCCAGTCCCTGGTGGTCACTCTGGGGCGGGTGGGGGGGCATCCGGGTCTTGGATCACCTGATAGGACACCCCCTCCCCCAGCAGAGGGGAGTGTTCCAGGCACTTTGCCCTGAGGCCTGAAAGTCCTCACTGTTTGGACAAGTGGGATTCTGACCCCTAGAATCGTGCGGCTCTCAGCGACTTTGTAGGGAAGTCAAGGCAGGGACCCCCTCATCCAACCTGAGAACCTGGGGAACAGACAAGACCTTCCTGCCCGCTGCCATTTCTCTGGAGAGTGCTGTCTGTGAAAACTCTTGAGAGCTCCGGGATGGGCTTATTGGCCCAAGAACCTTTGGAATCCTCATGTAGAACTTAGGCAGATGTGGGGTAGGGCTGGTTGTGGAGCAGAGCTGGCCTACTCGTCTCCCTCTTGGAGGTAGGGAAGAACATGGTCGTTTGGAAGGGTGGGGTACGAAAGCTAAAGCAGTGGCTGCTTCTTTTTTCCGTGGATGCTTTTTTTGACCCAAATCTGAGTTTTGGAGGTCCATGTTGATAGGCAGATGTCCAAAGTCAGAGCCAGGCTTCATGGTAGAATATCAATCAGGGTCCTTTGCCTTTGCAGCAAGTAACAAGGAGCTTGTATTCAGAAAGGTTCCTTGGGGCCTTGGTGTTCTCTCCGGAGCTGACAGCCAGTTTGAGGTCCAGCCCTTTGTGTTGGATGTTCTAGTGACCACAGGGTAGCCCAGAGTTGCTCTCATGGTTTCCTGTCTTAGCCTTCCCAGACCTGAGTTTGGTGGGTTTACACAAGTCTCTGCTGGGAGTAGTGAATAATGGGTTTTGAGAAACCTCAGCTCTTTCTGATAGTCATTTTCCTTGGTGTGAGGCTGCATGGGTACTCAGCTCTGTCCTTCCAGTTGAGGACATGATGTAGTTGCAACTCCAGGCTTTGAGATGTTTCGTGCAAGAACCCCCAAAGAGATGATAGTTGAAGAGACCTAGCCTCAGAACCAGGTCTATGTTAGAGAAGGTGGTGGTGTCAGGAAGTAACTGAGAAGGTCCCACAGACCTTCCTGGGTATGGTGTACATGTGTAGATGGGTGAGGAGATGAGGAGGAAGGAAGGTTTTTGTGGTGAGGCAGTCATCCTCAACTTCAGGTCTGACATAGCTGCCAAACAGAATTGGTACTTAACCATCATCAGTGGCCATCAGCCCTGGCCTCCACTGGAGGAACATTTCAAGTGATTTTTCAGTGTTGGGGGATGGTACTGCAGACTGTTCCGCTAGTCTGGTCCTGAGAACATCGCTCAGACATCAGGTTGCAGGCATGGCGTTTTACATTTGTCGTATTTCCTGTGTTTAAGTGGTGGCTTTAGTTCCCTGGTAGCTAGCTCTTGGCAACAGCTGCATTGTAAACCGTGTGTATGACCGGTAGGCAGTACATGTAGTCCAGTGGTGGTAGTTGTAGGACACCCAGCCAGGTGCTCTCCTTCTCTGAGCCTTGGTTTCTCTGTAAGTTAATAGATGTATATTTACTATGAATGGTCACTTTTGGAGGTGAGATAGTTGGTGTAAAGTAAGCAAACTAAACATGCAATAGAAGTGAATGGAGACATTGCAAATGTTTAAGAACCAGTTATTAGTAGCGGTAGCTATGGTAGATGCTTGTCCTCTTATACCTTGGGATGGGCGTTCTGTGGGAGGTCTAATGTGGCTATTAAGAGAAAGAAAGGGCTTGGAGGGAGGGCTGAGAGAGGTTCACATTCTCCCTAACTCATTCCCCAGTAAGAAAGAGGAAACGGTTTTATTTTGCTGCACATCATTTACCCATCCATTCACCCGTCATGTAGAACGTGTTTCTGTAGAGAAAATGTTTGAACGTTGGATGTCGTTGTGAGTTGGGGCCTGGACAGAAAGAAGGGCTTAGAGACAGAGCCCTCTAGTCTACTTTGCCTCACTCGGGTCTTTGAGGGCAGGAATACAGGGGACATCATCTTCCTAGACCCACAAAGATCATCCAGAGACATGCATGTTTTCACTGGGCCTGGCCCTATGATTTTTGGGGTCCAGAATGAAGGCTGCAGACCAGTCTATGTGGACTTCACACCTTGTGAATGGAGTCCCCCATTGAAGCCCTGTCCCATTCCTGCCCACATGCACCTCACTCTTTGGTGGGTTTCCATTCCTGCAGATTGTGAAAAGGGTTGAGTTGCTAGTTGGATCCATCTACTGATGCCTCAGGTATTTGACTTTTTGCTGATAATCTTATCCCTGCCTGAAGCCAGGCCAGAAAGACTACTGCTGCCTGCCCTCAGGGTGCTCACGGATCTGGAGGACAGACTGGCTGCCATTTCCTGAATCTTAAGTTCTCTCACTATGGCACTTGTGAAACTAGTTAGCACCTTCTGATGTCTAAGGCAGCGGTCTGGCTTGAAAAGTGCTTTGGTGCTGTTTGCTTGTGTGACTGAAGTCAGGCTGGTGTCTGGCATTTATGTTGCAGAATTTAGTGAGTTAAAAGCAGCCATAGACTTCCTGCCTAGTGCTAAACAGGCTTTTCACTCTGACTGCATGGCCAGTCCTCACAGGACTCTGCCCAGGTTGTACTGGTGGTAGGCCTTGGTCTTGGTCTCATGTTTTCTGTAGCCTTTGTTGGTCCTTGTGAAGAGAAACCTCCATGTTTAGATGATGTTTACAGGCAGAGGCCTCCTAGGCTCTGGCTTCATAGCTTTCCATAGATAATGCCTGTAGTGAGATAGATCAGACCTCTACTTAGCAAGGTTGTCTAGTTAAGGACCACAGTTGGCACAGTAGCTCCAGCTAGAAACTCTAAAGGTATGCCGTGATTGTGGTGAAGATTGCAGTACCGAGGGGCTGGCTCTGAAAGTAGGTCCATGGCACCTAAGAGTGTTGTACAGATGTCCTCAAGTATTCCTTTTTGCTGGCTCCCAGTGAGAATACAACACAAAAGCATGTGTCTGGATCTCCAGAGCTAGCCATTCCCACCATGTGTTTCCTCTTTGACTATCATTTTTCCAGGGGAAGTCAGACCTCTTATTGTTTCCTTGGCACCCCAGGCTTGCCTGCTGTGAGAGTTTCCAGGTCCCCCGTTTAGGGGGGCTTTGTTTTCTGAACCTGCTTCATAAAAGTTGAGCAAACCCAGTACCAGGAAACCCAACACTCCAGCTTCTCCCAGGACTTTGTGTCTGGAAGGGGAGGTCTGCATAGATGCATAGATTTGAGTTGGAATTTAGAGAACTTGATTACCAGCATTGCTTCAAGTGGCCCTTTGGAGTTATGGGCATTTATTTGTTCAGTAACATTGTTTGCACATCCCTCACTTGGCTTGTGGAGGAGACAAGTGATGAGAAGAAGGGCTGAGTGCAGAGTAGTAAAGCACTGGGCAGTGAGCGCACACTGTCTCAGCTCAGCTCGCCTGCTCTGTGGCCTCCAACGGGCTACGGACCCTTCCAGGTGTCTCATCTGTAGACAGTACTAACTTCAGGGTTCCTAACGAGGCTCGGAGGAATGTTTGTGTAGAGTACTCGGCACCAAGGGTGGCTTGGTAGACATGCTTAATGTGTGGAACCTGACAGGAGAAAAGTAGGGTGGAGTCCCCAGGAGGGCCAGGCTGGAGCAGTAGATGTGTCTGTTGTGGTCAGGGGCTGGTGCCTGCCCACCATGTCCTTTAATGAGGCCGTGAAGCTGTAGTTCTCAGCAGGACTTCGATAATCAGGGCTTTCTGCTGCCATGGGCATTGGTGTGGAGAGAAGGCAGTTGGCTGCGAGCGGCTGCTTGGACATCAGGGTTTGTCTCTGAACTGGTTCAGCGCTTGAGTTGGCCTCACAGTCTGAATGTAGGAGAGACCCAGTCTTCCAGGAAGTGCTGTGACACAGCCCAGAACAGTAGGACTACATCGCTTCTGTAACTCAGAGTATCTCTTCACTCTCTCCTTTCCTATGGAACATGGTTTCAAGGACAGTGTATCCTTACTGAATACACTGGAGGAAGTGGTAGGGCCTGAGGTACTAGAAGCCTGCTGTTGGGTCTTACTGTTAGGAGACTGACTCTCCCCTTCTGCTCTCTCATGGGGAGAGGTCAATGTGTACCTTTGTGTGTCTTTGGAGAGGTGTTGGGGAGAGGACATGAATGTTTTGGTGTACTATGTAGCCATGTAGAGTGTTCCACTGCCTTGGAGGAATCTCTGATAATGACCAGGGATACCTTAGTGTCCTTGGGCAGCTAATCCTACCTTCCTGGTAACTGAGTTGTGAACACTCCAATGTGTGGCTAGAGGCAGTGTGTTCTTGTGACTCTGGGTAAGCTACTTTCTCTAAAACAATTTTTAGCCTGGTATAGCAAGTTCAAGGCTATCATGGCTACATACTGAGTTATATATAGACTAGCCTGGGCTATAAGGCGAGTTCAGTCTTAAAAAACTAAAAGCAGACAAACAAAAACAAACAAACAAAATTTCTCCTCATGGAGTTACAGGTTAAAGTTAATGAAGTAAGATTGCATCTAAGCAAAAAAGACTTGAGAAATGGCCAGCAGCACTTTTGACACCTTGGGCCCTTTGTCACACCTTCCCTTTGCCCTCCTGTTAGTTAACAGCAGAGTTCTGCTTTCCACTGGGTGTGGCTGGAAGCTGTTGTCTCCTGAGTTTGGGTACAGAGAAGGAAGGATCTGGTGTTTGAATAATGTTCTGGGAGTGCATGGTGCATTTTCCTCACCCTCCACCTAGCTCTGTGCTTCCCAGGAAAGCAGTTAATTGTCCCTATTACAGAGACGAGGAAACAAAGGTCCCAGGATGAGGTCATGGAGCATAGTTAAGTGTGGAATTTCTGATTTTTGCTATAGTATTGTTTCTCCTACTTTAGGATGTAACAATAAGGTGGACTGTTGTGTAGATCCTTGACCTCTATTCTCTACTCTGGTCACATGTGTTTACCCAGCCCAGGCTTTTGTCAGTGGACAAGCTAGACTCATTGATGCTATACATTCTCCAGTCTTGTCCTGGGCATGGTCCTTAGATAGACGGCTAGGTACCTAGCCTTCCCGGACCTTCCCCTCCTACAGTGAAGGTGCTCTCTGACATGGAGGCCAGAGCACCTCATCCCTGGACTTATCCCTACTAGTTGATGGCAACAGCCTCTAAGTACCTCTACGGAGAAATGGGTCACAGGGTTCCAGGTGCTCCCAAGAAACACCTTCCCAGGCCTCCCACACAACAGAGTCCAGTGTACCTCTATCTCTGTGTTCGTATATCCATTCATCAGGTGTTGGGTGGGCCTAGCTGCTGTGTTGGGCACCCCTAGAAGTACCCTAGAAGCAGGGTTTCTCCTGCTTCTGCCAGTTTATGGTAGCACTCAACTAGGTTGCCTTCATGTCAGCCCAGTCACTTTCTTTAAAAAGTAAGGGAGAGGAGAGGCTGGAGAGATGTCTCAGAGGTTAGAGCACTGACTGCTCCTCCAGAGGCCCCAGGTTGTGATTCCCAGCACCTATGTGGTGTATCACAATCATCTGTAACCTCAGTCCTAGCAGGAAATCTGATGCCCTCTCTGGCCTCTGTAGACACTCAAACGGTCATGCATTCAGGCAAATTTTCATACTATAAAAAAAAAATAAATCTCAATTAAAAAAGAACTGTGACTTCCTTGGGCCTCATTGGGTCACTGAACAAGCAAGGCGCCATGTGTGCTCTGGCTTCTCTGTGGCAAGCACTGTAAAGTCTAGTAGTGAACATACAGTTAGGGTAAAACCAGCCAGACAAATAATTACAGGGTGTGGTGAGTGTCCTGAAGGAGACAAGCATGGGCTGCTCTGTCTGAAAGATGGCTGAGGGCATGCTGAAGGGACAAAGACCCGACCTCGGACTGGTGGCATAAAGGTTTATTTGTCCTTTATGTTACATACCACCCATCTAAACCACATTACTGTCTTTGGAGAGTGGCCTCAGTGGTCTAGGTCAGGTCTGTTAGTGCAGATGAACACTGTGGGCACACTAAGCTAGAGGAATTTGGAGCCTGGTGGCTAGAAAGGAAAGGCTTTCTCTGTAAAGCTGGGTACAGTGTGTGTGACCTTTGAGAGACAGCATTTAGACTCTGAAGCCCTTCTATAATATCCCCCTTATCCTTGCTTGAGCCCCCTGAGCGTCATCTGTTGTGGCCTTAGTGTTTCTCCTGTAGCCTCTTATGGTTGCTCCCACAGCTCTAGAGAACTGGGAACCCATGCTCCTAGAGGCTTCTAGAGAATCTGCTTGTTGGACCCCTGAGAGCAAGGCCAGGAGCTGAGTGCTGAGAGCTGTGGGGAGAGTTGGTGGGCATCATGGAGTTGATCTCAAGCATCTCTACTTGCATTCCTGGCTCAGCCCTTGGTGCTCTCATGCTCTCCTTTCAAGAAGAGGTCTGAGGTGGTGCTGGGCTAGCCTTTGAGAGGCTGTAGTGGCTTTGTGCCCGGGCACAAGTATTTGTACTCTACTCTTACCTCCTAGGAACCAGGCCCATCCTGGGGGAAGCAGGGAGGGGCTCCTTTTTATAGCCGCATAGAGGCTTTGTGTATAGGCTCTGCTGCTTCCTTCCGGCTCTTGCCCTTCCCCTGTTGGCCAGAGGCCCTGGCTTCAGCAGAATTCAGGAGTAAATGGGTGAGGCTTTCTCCAGCAAAAGACTGGCATCTCCTCTATTGAGCCAAGGCCTGGCAGAGAGTTGTTAGGTAAGCAAGAAAAAGAGATGGCCCAGTCCTTGATCCTGGGGAGTTTGAAATCCAGAAGCAGATGGGAAACCAGGGCTTACAGGAGACAGTACTGACTTAAAAGTGCTGAGGGCTGAGCCCAAGGGCCCAGATCTTTCTGGCAACCTAACCTTTTCTGTATTAATCTCTTCCCCATTGATTGACACATCAGCACGGGGTAGAGGCTCTTGACGTGACGCAGACCATAGACACTATGAGGAGTATACTGGTCTGACCAGAGAGAGAACTCGTATAGGCCACAGCAAGTTTGATACCACTTGTTTGTGGATCTAATTTTTCTTCAGCTCAAGTGGAACATTCATTTCGGGTTGACTTCCTGGAGATACAACTAAGTTAAAAGCCTTATAAAGTGACTCTTGGGGACATGTGTACCTGAGGGTCAGAGAGTCCTTGGGTTGGCCATAGCTGTGGTAGAATAAGGCCTTGACAATATAATTTCTGGCTGTGTAGGAAGATATAAGTATGTGCTGGGGAGATTCCAGTGGTCAGCCTGAGAAAAAGCAGAGGAAAGCCTGTTAGCCCACAGGTTTCTCAGCCTCAGGTGGTGGTAGGTTATCACAGGTATAGAGTTCCCTCCTTGGACAGGTTAGGGGTTTGATACAGGCAGTGATGGTCCTTCTCTAAGGCTCTGCAGCCCACTTAATGGTATCACCTGATGCCTCACATACTGGAAGCAGCTTTTCTCTTCCCACCTCAGTCACTTCCTCACCCACAACAGAAAAGAGTGTAATGTGCTTGTGTTGGGCCCTTTCATGGGACCACTTAGCATATCTACCAGGGAGGTTCAGAAGGTAACAGTGGCACTTTATCAGGGGTTTGTGGCAGGCCTCTTGAGTCCAGCAGTGACATGAGACTACTTGGTGTCAGACTGCTCCTGAGAGGTTGTTCTGATTTCTACTCTTGAGAACTGGCCTACACTAGGAACATGAAGTTCATCCTAGTATGGAAGTATGTTGGTAGGCGATGGGGTGAGTGCTTACTAAAACTGGGGGTAGGGTAGGATCGCAAGGTAGTTGAAGACAGAGACTAGACCTTTCTCTGGGGCCTTTCTTTTCTAGGAAGCAAAAGGGGAGTGGCTTTGGCTGACAGAACCTAGGAAATGTGACAGGTGCTCTGGAGGGGCTGGGCCATGAAGCTTCAAAGCAGGAAAACCTCCTGGGGTATAAAGAAGTAAGAAGTCTGTTATAAGACTCCCTTTGTCATTGAGAATTAACCCCTGTGACCTTCTGTTGGGGTTTTAAGACTGGTCCTACAAGCAGGAGGTTAGAGAATAAGCTGAGTAGTTATGGCAAGGGAAACCCCCTCCAGCTCCTCTGCCTCTCTCCCTCCTATCTTCTCTTCAGTCTGAAGCTGCTTTGTTTTCTTTGTGGTAGGGAGAGCCCAGATTTCCCCTTCTCCTCCTGACCATTGCTTGTCAGTCTGCCCTTTGGGTGGGGCATGCATAGGCAGGGCAGCAGAGAGGCCTGCAGGCCTGAGGCTGGGAGGGCTCACTTGTCTGCTGGCAGGAGCAGCTTGCTCCGCCAAGAAAAACGCTTGTTAGAGTTTTCTTTCCTTGCACACTTGTTAAGTTTCTGCTAGGTATGGAGCACTAAAGATGATAAACGTGGTTTGTATCCTCAAGGAATTTACAAAAAACAACCAGACAGCCCTAGAAAACACATAGACCTTGAAAACTCAAGGTCATCAGGCTTGGCACCCAGTGTCTTTTCCTGCTGAACCATTTTGCTAGGTCTGAGAAAAGAGAATCTTGATGGGTGGTTGTGAAGTTTTCAGTTCATATTGTTGGTATACCCAGAGGAGCATAGCCAGAAGCCTAGTGTTTTGGGTGAGAGAAGATAATATTTGCTTTGAAGTGTGTGTGTATGTGTGTGTGTGTGTTTTCCTTAGTTGGAGTATAGTGGCAGACATTTAGAGGCTAGAGATGTTTTGTGAATTGTTTGTATACCAGAAGGACTTAAAGCAGTGGGCATGACTATCACTGAGGAGAAAGCAGAGCACAAGAACAGAGGACTGTGGCCTGTGTTTAATTGGGTCGGCCTTTAGCACACAAAGAAGCAGAAAAGGCTGGGTAAGGTTGTGTGGAAAAAGTCAAGAGCAGAACACCAAATGGAAGGGAGGTTGTGCACACATAGCACCACAGATGTCTCCCTACTGTTCCATTCTTTGCATGACCTCATAGTTATCTGCTTCCCCATCTGTTTCCTCCATCAGTCTGGGATTTTCTGAAGGGCAGGAACTCAGTGCCCATTGATTTGTTTCCCCAGGACCCAACTTAGGGCCTGGGGTGGAGCAGATAGATGCCTGGTAACTAACAGAGTCATGGACTAAGTAACTGAGCTTCAGGGGACTGAGGTCTCTTTTAGCTCTGTGTTCCTTGTGGGAACTTCTTTCCCTTCCTTCCTTCCTCCTTCGTTCTTCGTTTGGGACTTACATATACTGTTACTACTTGAAATAATCTATGTTTTAGGTAAGATGGCTGCCTGCCTGGGCAGTGTGAAGCCTTCTGTGACCTCCTTTCTTTTTCTCTATGTACCCATTATCAGTGATGGTACTACTATGAAGACTCTCTAGAACCCCCATCTGCCATGAATCACCATGACGAGACCCCTTGGGTCCCATCCCTCATTTGCCTAAACAAGAAAGCCATCTAGAATCTGGTCTCTAGGTGGCCTTGTGTATTGGTGAGGACTGTGTACTGAAGCAGTTTGTACAGAGCACTGCAATGTCCCGTGTACTGGGAGACTGTGAACCTCTATCCAGCTGTCTGGATGGCTGCTTCCTGTTTACCAAGGTAAGAAAGAAGCTGAATACAGAGTTAGGCTGAACTGCTCTTCTTGGTCAGGTGTTAGAGGCAATGCCTTTGTGTGTGTAAACTGGTTTGGCTGTGGTTCTGAGGAGGGGGTCACTGTTCTTCCACAGTTGCTGCTGTGACAGCAGCTGCTTGCTGCACAGGCACAGGAAGGAGACTGTGTCTTGGCACCACCTTCTCTTTGCCATGTGACCCCTGTGGGGGATATTTATGTGTGAGGCTGTTTGGAAAGTGGCTTTGTTGGAGGTGGGAATGCTAGGACATGAGTTAAGGTTTGGGGTTTTGTGGCTTGACTCCCTGGCCTGTGTACTAAAGACCCCTAAAAAGGTTTAGTGCCCCATTCTTTTTATTCTCTTTCTCTGGTGTTCCTGCTGGTGAACTCTGACTGGATTATAGACTACTTACCAACAACACCTGTCTGCAGTGGATGCACAGCATGGTTGTCCCACTGTGATGGGCAACAGAGATGATGACAGGCATGTGCCCAGAGATGATGACAGGCATGTGCCTAGCCTGATGTCTGGCAAGACTCTGCCTTCAGGAGACAAGCACCTTTTTTCAGGCTATAGACTGGCTGTCTGCCATTTAGCTTGTCCCTGTAACAGCACTGTTCTTCTGCCTACTCAGTGAGTTGAGTCCTGGCTGAGGTGTAAGAACCTGACTGAGGTATATTCTACAGAAGAAGCAGGCTCTTAACCCAGCCCTGAGTGCCATCTTCATGGCTGTCAGAGTGCTTGGGGTTAGTTCTCATCTGGGTGCCTAGGATGAGAAGTCTTTTAGAGGGATAGGGGCATGTCTAAAGGTTCTTGGCTGTCTGTGTAAGCATCATCCAGATGCTACACTCTGAGTAAGGCTGATCTCTAGTCTCAGGGTCTCGAGTTGAGTCAGGAGTCTGTCCCTGGGCTGAGAAAGGCAGAACAGAGAGGAAAGGAGATGGAAAGGGAACATTAGCCTTCCAGAGTCCCTGCCTCATCAGACAAACTTTGATTTTACAAACTTAGCCTTCCTCATCTGCCTCAGATATTAGAGAGGCAGCAAGCACATTTCAGCTCCTATGAAAACCAAAATAGAAGACTGAAATGATGGGACAGATGAGGGCTGATCCCCCAGTGGATGTTTGGGTAGGGGGTACCCCTAACTGATGGTCTTGTTGTAATGATCCAGAAAAGAGAACAGTTCATCTTTGCAATTTCAGATCTGTTGGACTCTCTTTTTTTTTTTTTTTCTGGAGGTACTTGTAAGGTACACATACCTCCACTGTGGGGTTTGCTATAGACTCAAGAAATAGTATCTTAGCTCATCTTTGCGTATACTCATCAGTGAGACCTGTGCCCCACAGGATACTCATCTTGTAAAGCCTAAATGTAAGCTGGAAATAACTGCTTGGATTCTTTTCCTGGTGGCCTTTATCTTCAAAAACAAAACAAAACTCTTAGAGGTTTGAGTTTTCCCTCTGAACAGAGCCCTGGCAGGCAGCTGGGTCATCTCCCCTAGGGCTGTCTTTCTCAGGACCCATGTCAATAACACCGGGCAAACAGACAGGTGCTTCTCAGCAAGGTCCTTACCTTGTGAAGTGAGAAGAATTCAGTTTTCCAGCTTGGGAAACTGAATCTGAAAGAGTGAGGGACTATCTTACCCTCACAGCTGGAATTGAAGGGCCCTGTGGTTCTTGGTTCTTCCTACTAGGGGCAGCTTCAGGAATAGATATCTGGTCAGGGCAGACTTTCTGAGGGCTTAGGAGTAGAAAGGTCTCCACTAGGGGCACTGAGAAGTACAGACCACCAGGATTCTGCCTGGTATACTAGATTATCTGGCCTTAGAGCTACCATGTGATGTTAGTCCCTGGCATAGGTGTAGGTGGTTCCTCACTATTCAAGTCTTTTTGAGAAAAGCCTGTCATGGTAGCTCACACCTAGTGATCTCAGCACTCTAGAGGCTGAATCTGGAGAACTGTAAGATCCAGGGCTATCTATCTCAAAAAAGACAGAGACAGAAGTAACAAAAGAAAAGCCAAGTCTTGATTTCCTTATAAGAATTTATAAAGATTAAGTGCGAAGGACTGGGTGCCCCTTGCTTCCCAGGCACCCCAGGCCATTCCTAAAGCCTGGGTAAGCCTTCTTACTTGGCCCAGAGCCCTTGTCCTTGGAAGAGTGCTTATACAATGCTTCTCACAGGTTGTGCTAGCTAGACTGTGCCCATTCAGGTTATGGCAAGCCTGCAATTAAGCCATTGTCACATCATGGTCCCTGGTTGTGGAAATCTGCCCTTGTCTTCAGCAAGGATCTTCTTTTCACTTTCCAGCCCCTGGACATCAGGGCCGCTCGGTATCCTGGACTTATGTTTTCACTAGTGTTCCTCCAAATGCTGTTCTCCCATAGTTTTTAGGAAGAAAAGAAAGCTGGATCATGGGTCTTTCAGGCATAGGGAATGAATATCTAAGCAGTTGCAAATGCACACACACGTACACTTGTACACACACAGTCATTCGTGACATAAGAAGGTCTCTCCCAGACAGTGGCTGGGCTGGCAGTTTTCCTCTCCTCTTACACAACTAAAGCACAGGCTGTGTCTGATGAGGGAGTCTCTTCCATGTGATGGCAGCTTCTGGGAATGAGCCTGGGCGCACGCGCACGCGCACGCTCTCTCTCTCTCTCTCTCTCTCTCTCTCTCTCTCTCTCCCGCTCTCTCTCTCTCTCCCGCTCTCTCTCTCTCTCTCTCTCTCTCTCTCTCTCTCTCTCTCCCTCTCTCCCTCTCTCCCTCTCTCTCTCGTGCGCGCGCGCGTTTGTCCTGAAACACAGGCTGTGCTCTCATGGCCTAGCAGGCTATTTCATTGCTGTTAGGTCCTTCTCAGTGTGCTTCTGACTTCATAGACTTAGGGGGCATCAGGGCCATGCTGGTGTCTCCTTATGGGAGGAGGAAGAATGGATCAGTGTGACCACTATGGGCTTAGAAGAGGGGTGTGCCTGGCCTCCCTGCTCGGTGCCTCCCTGGTTCCTATTTAATCATATGCCTGTCCTAACTTCAGACTCTGTGCAAATGTGTCTGTAACACAAAGCAGGCTAGAGCTCACCTGGGCCTACTGGCTCTGTGCACATAGACACTCATGTGCATATGTGTGTGCACATTCCATCCATGTGTGCACATATATATATATAGGGGAACCATATGTGGCCTACCCATGTGCCTTAGACAGACTTTATAACTGCTCGTCTATTGTGTATACACCTTATTGTGTATAGCCTGTGGGGGCAACAGCAGGAAAGACCTTAACTGTGGATCATGTAGGTATGTGTGCATGCACACACATGGGCGAATGTGTAGGAGGGGAATGATAGCTTTGACTGGAAGTGTATTCTAGTTTCTGTTTCAAAGGGCAGAGTTTGTGGTAGTTGTGTGGTGTGCGATGTAGGCATTTCCTCCTAATGGAAGCTCTTCCTTCCACCTTTAGAAACTGTGTTATCAAGTTGTGGGTTTGTGACCCAGCTCCCCTGCCCTCATTCTAGAACTGAGTAGAAGACCTCCGTTTTACTCCATCCCCTATGCCTTTTAGGTTGGCAGATCCATGAGCCTGCATTTTTTCTCATTTCTGCATTCAGTGGGTACTGGAAGGGGCTCTGCCTCCCGTGGAGTGTGAGGAACATACATTTATTACATAGCAGCCTGAGGCACTGACCGGATGATTACCGCAGGATGCAGCTTCCCATTTAGATCTCTAGTAGGAGACAATCCAGTGTTAGAACTTGCCAGGCCAGGATCCAGGTTGCAATAGGGTAGGAACATTTACGTGTAGGAATGACCCAGGTTGGAAAGATCAGAGAGAGAGCAAGATGAAAGCTCAGAGTAAATCTCTGAGCACCATCATGAGAACCTCAAAGGAAGGGAGTGGATTCATGGTAGGTTAATGGGTATTCACAGGAGGAACATGATGGACATACAGAACCAGGTGTCCAAACAATGTTTTATGGTTCAGAAGAGTCAGGAAAGAAAGCTAGTTGGCGAGCGGTGTGGCCACCAACAGGAAAGTTCAGACTTCCTGCTGGAGGATAAACTTGGGGGTCTTTGCTGAGGGGACAGAATTGGTTCCAGGTAAAGCCAGTGCTGTCTGTAGTAGCAGAGCTGGGGACAGGATCACGGTGCTGCCATTGTTCCATGAGGCTACTGTGGCTGGCTCAAACGACAAAACAAGAAGACTTCCAGGTGCTGGTTGGAGCCTTTGGGATGTTCCAGGCATGCTGGTCTTTAGAACTAGAATCTAAAGGGAATTTACTCAGAAAGAGGACTGACTGGTCAGAGCATTTTAAGAAGTTCCCAAGCTGAGGGAAAGCTCACTGTCAAGCCTGAGTCTCTTTTCTTGGGCTGAGTGTTTTCTTCTGTCCAGATTCCCAGCTCAAGGATGGAGTGGGTGTACAGTCAAGGCATCTGTGGCAAGACCTCTCAGACCCAAGTGAGCTGAGAGCACACATCTGGGCAAGTGTTGGCCAAGGGACAGCTCCCTTCTTGCGCGCACACAGTTTCCTTGCTTTCGGGGCCACTTTTGGTTTCTCCAGCATCCTCTCTGATGTTCTTAACACCCTTTGTAAGTGTAGCAGTGGATTCAGGGCAATTGTCTCTGCTCAGACTCACAGTTTATGTGCTGTAGAGCTAGATTCTAGTCCATGCAGCCTATTACCCCATTGCCCTGAGAAACTGAGTCAGACCCTTAGCTCTTTAGTCTGTAAAAATGAGTCACTAGCTTATAGTTGCTCTGTCTGTCACTCAGGTTAGTACCCAGTACTGATTATTTACCTCTCAGGCTCATGTACTAGCCTCACCTTTGCTTGTGACAGTAGGGGAACAGTTGAGAATCCCTTCATAACTGAGATAAAGATACCAAGCACGGTGCAGACATTCTTGGACAGCCTGGGCCTAAACCAGAACTTGGCCTTTTGCTAAGACTTGTGTGGGCATGTCTGGAGTGTGGATCATTTCAGGATTTGCCAGTTTTCTGGACCCGATCCAAGGTTCTGTCTGGGATTCTGAGACCAATCTAGACTTGCCCAGCCCAGCCTCTAGGAGTTTACAGTTGGGTCTGCATATGTATTGTGTTAGAAAGTGATCCACAAGGAACTAACTGCTTTGGATCCCTGTTCCTTCTGGAGTCCAACTCTTTTCCAGGTCTAAGTATATAACCTGTACTTCCAGTACTGGAACAAAGACAGGGCAGGGGTAGCCTGTCCCCAAAGAGCCTTCGCTTTTAATAACAACAGAAGAGTTCTACTCTTAGATAAGCCCAACTCTCTGTCACCTGGGGGTAACTAAGTGGGTTTAGTCTGTCTCAGAGAAAGGGTTTTCTCTTTGTGGTCCAGTCCCTAAAGACTGCGGCTATGGAAGTGACTGAGAAGGGCAGGCTATGCTCCCTTTGATGTTGACTGTCAGGACCTCAGCCTGACCTTCGCCTTTACTATCTTTCCAGTTGATATCCGCGAAATCAAGGAGATCCGCCCAGGAAAGACTTCACGGGACTTTGACCGATACCAAGAAGACCCTGCCTTCCGGCCAGATCAGTCACACTGCTTTGTCATCCTCTATGGAATGGAATTCCGCCTGAAGACCCTGAGCCTGCAAGGTGGGAGACACAGGCTTAGAGGAGGTGGGGTGTAGGTAAGGGAAAGCGCAGCTGCACTTGCTCTTGTGGGAGATATGTGCCCTTGGCTCAGCTGTTGTTCTGCTCACAGCCACATCTGAGGATGAGGTGAACATGTGGATCAAAGGTTTATCTTGGCTGATGGAGGACACACTGCAGGCAGCCACACCCCTGCAAATTGAGCGGTAAGACTCATCTTCATGTGGTTAAGACTAGATATCTTGGGGCTGGAGAGATGGTTCAGTAGTTAAGAGCACTGACTGTTCTTCCAGAGGTCCTGAGTTCAAATCCCAGCAACTACATGGTGGCTTACAACCAGCTGTAATAGGATCTGATGCCCTCTTGTGTATATGAAGACAGAGACAGTGTAAATAAATAAGTCTTAAAAAAGAAAAAAAAAAACTAAAAAAAAAAGACTAGATATCTTGGAACCAAGGGAAAAGAGGCAGAGACTTCAGCTCCCCTGTGCAGACAGCAACTGCTCCCCCGGCCGCCCCCCCCCCAGTCTTTAACTTAGCTGGAGAAGGGACCCTTACCTCAGGCTTTTCTCTCTCTCTCTCTCTCTCTTCAGGTGGCTCCGGAAGCAGTTCTATTCAGTGGATCGTAACCGAGAGGATCGGTAGGTGCTAAGCTGAGGTGCATACCTATCCAGTAGGTAGAGGCACCGATAGCGTTGGAGCCAGAGGGCCCAGAGGACTGAGCTACAGTGGGAGGGGTTAGGGGTTCTAACACAGAAGTAGTTCACGCTGCTGAGAGTGGACTACAAAGCTGATTCTGGGTCTTAGAGGTGTGACCGGCAGTGCAGCCAGAGGACCAGGAGCTGGAGGAAGCAAAGACCAGATGGCAGCAGGCTGTCAATGCAGCTTTGTACTGTTGCAGGGCCCTCTGATAGTCCCCAGATGTAGAAGCCATGGGAGGTGTAGAGGAATGACCTGCTCTGACTTAGAGTTTCTTCAGTGTCCTAGATAGGCTTACTATTGCTGCAGTGAAACACCATGAACAAGCAACTTGAGGAGGCAAGGGCTTATTCAATGTAAATTAACTTCCTCATTGCTGTTCATCACCAAAGGAAGCCAGGACAGGAACTCAAGCAGTGCAGGAACCTGGAGGCAGGAGCTAATGCAGAGGCCTTGGAATAGTGCTGCTTACTGGCTTGCTCCTCATAGCTTACTCAATCTGCTTTCTTTTAGCGCCCACAACTACCAGCCTAGAGATGGCCCCCACCCACCAACATTGGGTTGGGCTGTCCCACATCAATCACTAATTAAGAAAATGCCCTGCAGGCTCGCCTACAGCTGGATCTTACAGAGGTGGTTTCTCAATGGAGGCCCTCTCTTCTGATGACTCTGGCTTGTATCAAGTCGACATAACACTAGGCAAACACACTCAAGATCAGTGTCCGGCCATTCTGGGTGGAAGTGAGAGGGCTCAGGTTGAGGTAGTGATGTTAGGAATTAGCTGGATTTGGGCTATATTGTTTAAAATTGCATCAAAAAGTCAGAGATCAAAAGACATTTGACTTGGCAACTGGAAAGTAAAGTTGCCATTGGCTGAGACAAGAAGACAGTGGGAGGAACACATGTGGGGTCCTTAGGGTCCAGTGTAGGTGTAAGTTTTATAATGCAAATGAGGAGGTAGGGCTGGAGGTAGTAACACGGGTGTGAACAGGTGAAATGGAAAGTCTCCAGGTCCCAGATAAAAATTCATGGACCCAGATGATAGCAAGATAAGGGCAGAGAGGCCCAGTGGCCAACTCCAGACTACTTCCACATGGGAAGCGAGGGAAGGAGGAGCACGTTTATCCTTCTGTGTAATAACATTGTGGGAAAGTAGCTTCAGCCCAGTGGTGAGCAGCTGAGCATAAAGGGAGTGCAGGCGAGTCTTGTAAGAGTTTTACATAGAGGGGGAGGGGTGACAGTTAGAGAAGTGAGCACAGCAAGGGGAAAGAGCAGCAGCTTTTATGGTGCCGGGAAAGGGAGGAGACAGAGGCTTGTGTCTCCTTGGTGAGTATGGGGCCCTTTGACAACAGCTTCCTGGCTGACTGATGGTCATGTGACCTAATGCTCCCTGCAGAACACTGACTCTAGAGCTTGCTTCTCAACCCCTTTAGAAGGGTTGAATGACCCTTTCACAGGAGTCAACTAAGACTAT
The DNA here is from genome assembly GCF_004785775.1 of Grammomys surdaster. Taxonomy (NCBI): domain Eukaryota; kingdom Metazoa; phylum Chordata; class Mammalia; order Rodentia; family Muridae; genus Grammomys; species Grammomys surdaster. The sequence continues at coordinate 968,011 of NW_021620421.1, read as the reverse complement.
CTGCATATCAGATGTTTATAGTAGGATTCATAACAGTAGCACAGTTACAGTTATGAAGAAGTGATAAAATAATTTTCTAGTTGGAGGAGGAACTGTATTAAAGGTTGTGCAGCATTAGTTTGAGAACTACTGTTCTAGAGCATTCAACCATTGGTGAAGATCTGAGCCCTACTTAGGGAATTTTGGTCTTTCCTGCCTGGCTTTAGACCAAAAGAGGGTGTGTTCCCTTTTTCCAACTCCCACTCCCAGGAGAGCATCCTATTCCATCTTGTTCATCCTGTGGTCGTCCTGGCTGCCATGCCTGGAGGGTGGCATGCACTCCCCCCAACTCTCTGTCTCTCTCCCTCCCTCTTCCCCACTCTCTCTTCCCCTCTGTCCCTCTGTCCCTCTCTCTAAGTTCTGTTCCTGGAGCCAGTTTACTGTCCAGCCTCAGGAGTATGCCCAGGCAGCAGTAGTTACATGTAGCTAAGGGTGCACGAGATTCCTTCCCTGCTGCTTATCCTGGGGACTGTGGATCCCAGGATATCCCAGTTAGTGGCAGTGGGCCCTGTCCTGTCCTGTATAGGGAGGAGCTCAGAGCTGGGGGGCAGCTGTTGGAGATGGCTTATTCTGCCCCCACCCCAGCCTGACCTACTTTCCTGAGCTTGGTCACTTCTGGAGTATTGGGCTCTCTTTCACACGCAGAGACTGAGGCCCAGAGAAAGGAAGGGACTTTGATCTATCACACCATGAAGTTCAAAACAGGTTCCCAGAGTATAGGGTTTACCTATCCATCCTTAGGTAGGCTCAGCCTAAAGTCAAGGGAATCCTTTTTTTCTCCTCAGTATATCAGCCAAAGACTTGAAGAACATGCTGTCACAGGTCAACTACCGGGTCCCTAATATGCGCTTCCTCCGAGAGCGGCTGACGGTAATGAACACTTGGGGCTGCCTATTGGCAGGGCAGGGGAGGTCAGTGACTCCTCACAAGGGGCCTGACTGACAGTCCTGCTCTGTACTATGCAGGACCTTGAACAGCGCAGCGGGGACATTACCTACGGGCAATTTGCTCAGCTGTACCGCAGCCTGATGTACAGCGCCCAGAAGACGGTGCATGAGCCTCTCACCCTACCCTGTCCTTGACCCAACTCCTCTGCCTCCTCTCATAGCCCTGCTGCCCTGCTTTGGAGTTTTTGGGTGCCATTGCTCCAGCCATTCCCCCAGAACATCTGCTCCCTAACCTTTTCTTAAGAGCCCCTTTCCTGCATGGTCTCCCAGGGCTCTCCCCCTGACCAGATTCTGTTCTCTGCAGATGGACCTTCCCTTCTTGGAAACCAACACTTTGAGGTTTGGTTTGAAACAGCCAATTGGGCTTTTTCTCTGGGTGGTTTCAGATCCAGGTGGGAAGCAGTGGGTGGGTGGGATGGGGTGTAATAAACCACTGGGTATCTACATACCAGGGGCCCCCTGTCTATGGATCAAGTCAGCCAGCCGTCAGACACTGTGTTCTCTCCCTGCAGGACTGGAGAGCGGCCGGAGCACTGCCAGGTGTCCCTTTCTGAGTTCCAGCAGTTCCTTCTTGAGTACCAGGGGGTATGGCTGGGCCAGGGAGCCAGGATGCGGGGTGGGTTCATCATTGGTGGCTTCTTCCATGACTTCCTCTTTACCTAACAGGAGCTGTGGGCTGTGGACCGGCTCCAGGTGCAGGAATTTATGCTCAGCTTCCTTCGAGACCCCTTGCGAGAGATTGAGGAGCCGTACTTCTTCTTGGATGAGGTGAGCCTCACCTTTCCCACCATTTGGTTAGAGAAAACAGGTAGGGTGACCAGAGCTGACCTGTGCTCTAAAAGCTGTGTATGCAACCTACTGCCTGCTTTGCCAGCGGAGTTGAGACTGAGCACACTCTTGTACACCTACTTCCATCCTAAGTGGCAGCCAGGACTCATTCACCTTCTCCTCCATGTTTATTCTTGTAGCTTGTCACCTTTCTCTTCTCCAAAGAGAATAGTGTGTGGAACTCACAGCTAGATGCTGTGTGCCCAGACACCATGAACAACCCACTCTCTCACTATTGGATCTCTTCCTCACATAATACGTGAGTATGCCTCTTTCTGTTCATCCAGCCTTTTCTAAGGAGGGAGAAAGGCCCACCAGACCATATGTGCCTCTCCTTGCTTATCCAGGTACCTGACTGGGGACCAGTTCTCCAGCGAGTCCTCCCTGGAAGCCTATGCTCGCTGCTTGAGGATGGGCTGTCGCTGCATTGAGTGTATGTTGGGTCTAAGGTTTGGAGAGGGACGGTGCGAGGCCTGCCTGTTTGACCATGATGATACTGTTCCCTAGTGGACTGCTGGGATGGGCCAGATGGGATGCCAGTCATTTACCATGGGCATACTCTCACCACCAAGATCAAGTTCTCAGATGTCCTGCACACCATCAAGGAGCATGCCTTCGTAGCCTCAGAGTGAGTAGGTGTGGAGGTCACAGGCAACCTCCAGGTCCTTTCCTTCCTGGGACCCCTTGCATGGCTGCCTCACCCCTCCTGTCTCCTCTGCTCTCACTCCAGACACTTTCCCGAGTTCTGTCCTCTGCTCCCTACATCTCTGGCTAGCACTAAAGTGCACCTCATTCTCAGACAACCCTGCCTGTAACTGTGGTCTCAGGTTATCTCCTATTCCTTCGTGGCTCATAGGAAAAAGAATGTTTCCTATGAGCCATTCTCAGTCGCTAGCTACCACAAAGCCCGCAGTGCCCACTGCACTGAGAGGATCCTCAAGCTGCATTTGGGGCTGCTTCTCATCTTTCCTGACCTGTTTTCTGTGGAATGTCTTATGCTAGGGCAGCCTCAGCAACTCAGAGGCTCCCTTCTGCAACACTTGTGACTTCTTGGTTCCAGCTGCCTCCCGATGTGCCCCCACCCCCAATCCCAGGGGCTCCCTGTCTTCAGAGGGGTCCTGTGAATAAGGTGCCCAGGCCTTTGACTCCATTACTTCACTTTGTAAGGAACTGTTTGGACTGAGGTTTAGCCCATAATAACTATAGCAGCAGTGTCACTGTGCTGACCTGTTGCTTCAGGTACCCCGTCATCCTGTCCATTGAGGACCACTGCAGCATTGCCCAGCAGAGAAACATGGCTCAGCACTTCCGAAAGGTGCTTGGCGACACACTCCTTACCAAGCCCGTGGACATTGCTGCTGATGGGCTGCCTTCTCCCAACCAGCTCAAAAGGAAGATCCTTATTAAGGTGTGGCATCCTTGGTAGTAGAAGCCTTGCATTCGGAGATGGGGCTAGGTGTGGAATGGTTTTGCCATGACCTGGTCTGCTTCCACAGCACAAGAAGCTGGCTGAGGGCAGTGCGTATGAGGAGGTGCCTACCTCTGTGATGTACTCCGAGAATGACATCAGTAACTCCATCAAGAATGGTATCCTCTACTTGGAGGACCCCGTGAATCATGTGAGGTCTAGCTGAGCCCGGACATGGTGGGGCAGTGTGCTGAACTCTGGCTTACAGGTCCCCTTCGGTCTCTTCCAGGAGTGGTATCCCCACTACTTTGTTCTGACTAGCAGCAAGATCTATTACTCTGAGGAGACCAGCAGTGACCAGGGCAATGAGGATGAAGAGGAGCCAAAGGAGGTAAAATTGTTGAGGGGCGTGGGTTCAGCTGAATGAGAGCTTGGTAGTCACTGGGTATCTTTATTGTCCTGTCTAGGCCAGTGGCAGCACAGAGCTGCACTCAAGCGAGAAGTGGTTCCACGGGAAGCTCGGGGCTGGGCGAGATGGACGGCACATTGCCGAGCGCCTGCTCACTGAGTACTGCATAGAGACTGGGGCTCCTGATGGCTCCTTCCTAGTGCGAGAAAGTGAGACCTTCGTGGGTGACTACACACTGTCTTTCTGGTAAATCACACCTAGCACCATACTTATGTTTAGTTTGTGTGTACAGTGACTGTACCTGGACAGTATTGGTTAACATTTCGGCCTTGGGTCTAGGTTTTACAAAGAACATAATTCATTTTTACACAGGCATGTGTGAACTTAAACATGCATGTTTGATGATGTGTATGTCCTTCTCTAAGCTTCTTTGGAGAATGGCCTCCCTTGTTGAAATGTTATGCCTTGCCTAGTTACGTATTCTCTGGAGCTCTGACCTGTTTTTGATGCCTCTCCCATCCTGTCTTCCCTCAGGCGGAATGGAAAAGTCCAGCACTGCCGTATCCACTCCCGGCAGGATGCCGGGACTCCTAAGTTCTTCTTGACAGATAACCTTGTCTTTGACTCTCTCTATGACCTCATCACACATTATCAGCAAGTCCCCCTGCGCTGCAATGAGTTTGAGATGCGCCTTTCAGAGCCTGTTCCACAGACAAATGCCCATGAGAGCAAAGAGTGAGGAAAGGGACAGGGAGGGGAGCAGGGCAGTGGTAGGACTGGTCAGGACCTAACTCTGTTGATTTTCAGGTGGTACCATGCAAGCCTGACTAGAGCCCAGGCTGAACACATGCTGATGCGAGTACCCCGGGATGGGGCCTTCCTGGTGCGGAAGCGCAATGAGCCTAACTCATACGCCATCTCTTTCCGGTGAGGCATGCTGGACAGGTGTGGGTTCTTGCTGGGGTCTGGGCTGTCTTCCTTGCTGACTGTCTTGTCATTGTGAAGGGCTGAGGGAAAGATCAAGCACTGCCGAGTACAGCAGGAAGGCCAGACTGTGATGCTGGGGAACTCTGAGTTTGACAGCCTGGTTGACCTCATCAGCTACTATGAGAAGCACCCCCTGTACCGAAAAATGAAACTGCGCTACCCCATCAACGAGGAGGCACTGGAGAAGATTGGGACAGCTGTGAGAAGGCTGGGGGGTGGGGCACTCGGGTATTCCAGTATATAGTTAGACGACACTCATAATGTACCAGTGTCTGGATGTGCTAAAAACTCATCCTGGGGTGTTTTCAAGTTCACATGGAAGCTCTAAGAGTAACTGGGAGCCATGGTGTATAGTGGAGGAAGTAGCACCTGAGCTGTGCCTGGGTATTCAGACAAGATCCCCATGAGCTAAGGGGTAGGTAGCAAGGTCTAGGAGCTCACATAGGTTGTGGTGTGCACACATGGGCTGGGTCTGGAGTGTGTGGGGCAGAGGGCAGGGTAGGTGCAATTGGAGGGAAGACCATAGGTTTGGTAGTACTGAGGTTACCAAGGGTCTTGGACCAGTGTTGTGGTTTTTAGTAGAAGGCAGGCATCTCACACAGGATTGGTTGAGAGTTGTCATTTGTGACATGATAACCTGATCAGGGTCATGCTGTTCCCTGAAGCCAGGATAAGTGTGCTGGACTTCTTCCTGACATTAGACACTGAACAAATCACTAAATATGTGGTGCTGCTGGCAGCTCAGCAGCAGGTAACCCAGGGTCTTGAGGAGCCACGGTGGTAGATGTTGACACAGAAAGGAATGTGGAGTCAAGTCCCTACAGTTCCTCCCCTTGGAAGTTGAAGAGGGGGATTCCAGTAGGCCAGGAGCCAGTGAGCTGGGGCAGACACCCTGTAGAAGAGACCAGCTGTGCTTCAGAAACTGGGCAAGCGGGAGCTAGCAGCTGCATTTATCTTAGTTCTGGGGTGGTAATTGATCACAATGTGTCCTGTTTCCAGGAACCCGATTATGGGGCACTGTACGAGGGTCGCAACCCTGGTTTCTATGTGGAGGCAAACCCAATGCCAACTTTCAAGGTAAATATCTGTCCTTGGCACAGGAAGCCACAAGGAAGGAGGGGTCCCCTACCACTTGGGGCTTATATTTCTGTATTCTGGGCCTGTGTGTGGTAGGTGTGAAGAAGCAAGTGTTAGTTGTGGTTTTCTGAGGCTCAAGAGATTATAAGATGTGTGGTTGGCAAGTGACCATAAATCTCCAGGGCTCAACCACTTTATAGCCCCTGTGTCTTGGGTTAGAACTGGCCCTTTGTCACCATTCCTTCAGAGTGACCCCCATGTCTTCTATGGGTAGAACAGAGGTTAAATGGCACACTGTCCAGTCATTCCCTTCATCATGAAGATCTTAGGATCTTCTTGGTTTTGACCTTTTCTCTAATGTAGCAGATTGCCCCTGTCTCTTAGCCAGAAGTACCATCTGAAGTGAGTGAGGTCCTAACTCTGTAGGGAGCTACACAGGGCTGTACACTTACTCTTACTGGACCTCAGTCCTGACTTCTGGGAGCAGACCCTGGACAAAGCGCCAAAAACTCCACCTGGGTGGCCAAGAATTTCCCTGGAGAAAAACCTCTGTCTTCCCATCCTGCATGTTCTGAAACTTCCCATAAGGCAGCATTGAGAACTGTGTCTAGGATTACTTGCCAACTGTGGTACTTCCCACTAACATAAGCCCAGGCACATGTATGCACATATGTAGTACTGGGTCAAGGGATGGGGAGGGCCGCTCTGCTTTTCTCCACACAGTCCCATTGTCTTACCTCTGCAGTGCGCAGTAAAAGCCCTCTTTGACTACAAGGCCCAGAGAGAGGACGAGCTGACCTTTACCAAGAGTGCCATCATCCAGAATGTGGAAAAGCAAGATGGTGGCTGGTGAGACAGACCATCTAAGCTAGAGAGCCTGTGGTGTGGTGGGACAGGAGTCCAGTGCCCCTGTGGAGCTGGCACTCAAAGCACTTGTGACAGTATGCTTTGAGAGTGTCTATCTCATGTTCACTAGCAGTGTCTGCCTTGGCCTGACTTCTGTGTGGGGACCCCCCAGGAAGATGCTGTGAGAGTTGGGGTGGTTGCTGGAGTTCGTACCCTGTGGCTTCCACAGGTGGCGAGGGGACTATGGTGGGAAGAAGCAGCTGTGGTTCCCCTCAAACTATGTGGAAGAGATGATCAATCCTGCAGTCCTAGAGCCGGAGAGGGAGGTATGTCTGGAACCACACTGTATCACAGGTTTGTTTCCCTGTCCCCAGGTTCTTTTTTGATGTGTCTGTCACACCCAGGCCTTCCTGTCATCTGTGAGCCATACATCCTGTGTGGCCACACTCTAGTTTCTATTGTACTGATGTCATGCTTGGCTGGTCATACATATACCCAAAGGATAGTCAAAAAAAATCCCCTCAGTTGAGCATGCAGCAGCCATGCTGACCATCCTGTGGTTTTACTTCCTACAGCACCTGGATGAGAATAGCCCACTGGGGGACTTGCTTCGAGGGGTCTTAGATGTGCCAGCCTGTCAGATCGGTGAGCTCCAATTCCTAGCTCATGATTCCTCTTAGTGTCAGGGTGTCCTTGTCACTCCTTCTGCTCTTAGAGGAAGCCAGTAGCTGAGTCCCCAGAGTCTACATTTATACTCTGGAAATCCCAGACTCCTTTGTCATCCCCAAATTTTACCCTGTGCCAGGTACAATGGTGTCAAAAATTGGCAGAGATGTCAACAAGCTGACATCCAGTCCTAAGGTTTAGACTGCAGGGTTGTGACAGAAGCTTGGAGGTGGGTCAGGGTGGGGTTACAAAGCATGACTTGAAGGACGAGGAATGAGTCACAGCTGGGTTGGAGCCTTGGTTCCACCACAACTACTATGGTATGTCTGAGCTACAGTAGCCTCTGTAAATTGGATCTGTATATCAGTTTTGCCTGCTTGTAAGTGGCCAGGAAGAAATGGAATGAATTCCTTTGAGCCAGTGTCTAGAGCAGTGGTTCTCAACCCGTGGATTTCAACCCCTTTGGAGGCCTAGCGACCCATTCACAGGGTTTGCATATCAGATATACTGAATATCAGATATTTGTATTATGATTCATAAATAGTAGCAAAATTTTGAAGTAGCAGCGAAATAATTTTATGTTGGGGGTCACCATAGCATAAGGAACTATATCAAAGGGTTCACAGCATTAGAAAGGACAGAGATAGCATTCCTAGCCCTGTCTTATTTTACCCCCAACAGCCATTCGTCCTGAGGGCAAAAACAACCGGCTCTTCGTCTTCTCCATCAGCATGCCGTCAGTGGCTCAGTGGTCCCTAGATGTTGCAGCTGACTCACAGGAAGAGTTGCAGGACTGGGTAAAAAAGATCCGTGAAGTTGCCCAGACTGCAGATGCCAGGGTGAGAACCTGCCACAGCTTAGAAGGTGCTGCTTGGTTGGGTCTGTGAGGGCAACATGTGGGCCTGCCTGGAAGCCAAGGCCTCTGACTCCCCAGCTAGTTCCTCTAGAGAAGGTAACTGATGAGGCCTGGCTTTAGATAAGGCACCCAGAAGAACAGACTCAAGACAGGATTGTGGTGGATGGGCTTAGGAACTGTTGACTATGAAGTATCCTGGATCACCTGAATGAGAATAAGGCAAGAGGTAAAGAGATGTCCTGGGCTGGCAGCAGGACTGGAATCAGGCTTACAAGAGCTGAGGTGGTAAAGGTAGGAAGAGGGCTTAGGCAAACATTTGTAACAGGGTCTGTAGCAGGAGGCAGAGAAGTTGCAGATACCCACAGCAGTGGAACTTCGCTATGCTGAGGGCCACAGAGGTATAGTAAGAATAGGGTTCATTGGCTTTAGTAGCAGCAGATACTCCTAGTGACACTATTAAGGTCTCTTAGTGGCATGACAAGGTTGGATGGCAGTAGGTCATAGGAGTTCAGAGTGACTAACCACAAAGAGCTGGGAGCTGGAGTTTGTGGATAGTGGGTAGCTTGTATTTGTTTTGAAGGATCAGCTTTCTGGAGTAGACCTCTTCCATTTGAGCCAGGTGAGGAATTTACAGATGACTAGGAGCTTCTACTTAGAGGCTGTACCCCAGTGCATTTGGTGAGCAGATTTGTGACTGGAGAACAGATACGATGCTGAGGATTTTGCTAGTGTGTCCTGAAGGGCAAGGCACTGAAAGATCTAGTGGCTGAAGGGCTAGATCCTGGGTCTAGCCTGGAACAAAAGAAAGATTATAAAAAGAGGAGCCTCTGAAGGAACACAAAGGGAACTACAAAGAGCAGCGTGGGGAGTGTCTGAGTAGGCTACAGCTAAGATTAGGGATGGGAGGAGGAAGGGTGCGTTGGCCATGGGGGACGTGAGGTGGTAAGATCATCTAAGGCACACACACACATTGCCAAGTGGGCTTAAGGCCTTAGTGCTTCAGGGAGGTGGGAAGCAGTGTTTTTGCTGAAAGAGGAGGCTAGGTAATAATCAGAAAGCACTACTGGGAAGGCCTTGCCCACCTTAGCTCCACGTGAGGTCATGTGGATAGAAGTTATGGTGCTTCCACCCCAAGAGGGTCGGGGGAACAGATCTATCTGAAGACAAAGGAAAAGATAATTTTTGGATGAAACTAGGAGCCAAGTAGTTTTGTTTACTGTCTGCTGGTATTTAAAATGTGCAAGGAAAGAAGAGTGCCTCAGAACACCTGAAGTGTATGTGTACCCAAGGCTGGCAGGAGCTTTCTCTTGGATAGGAGCTTCTTTCAACCTGAACCTTGTGTGTCTCACCAGCTTACTGAGGGAAAGATGATGGAGAGGAGGAAGAAGATCGCCTTGGAGCTTTCCGAGCTTGTGGTCTACTGCCGGCCTGTTCCCTTTGATGAAGAGAGTAAGGCTGGGGCCAGGTGTGGTGTGCATGTGCTGCGGGCTGTGGTATGAGAGTGGTGTTTAATACCCTTTCCCTTACATACACTGCACAAGGGGGCCGCTCTATACATGCTCTCACTGTTTGGCTCAGAGATTGGCACAGAACGTGCTTGTTACCGGGACATGTCCTCCTTTCCGGAAACCAAGGCTGAGAAGTATGTGAACAAGGCCAAAGGCAAGAAGTTCCTCCAGTACAACCGGCTGCAGCTCTCTCGCATCTACCCTAAGGGCCAAAGGCTGGACTCCTCCAATTACGATCCTCTGCCCATGTGGATCTGTGGCAGCCAGCTTGTAGCACTCAACTTTCAGACCCCAGGTGAGGGGGTCCTCTGTGGGTGGGGAGAGAGACACACTTAGGGCAGTTCCACTGAAACACACTGTAATCCCGCTCTTCCAGACAAGCCTATGCAGATGAACCAGGCCCTATTCATGGCTGGTGGGCATTGTGGCTATGTGCTGCAGCCAAGCACCATGAGAGATGAAGCCTTTGACCCCTTTGATAAGAGCAGTCTCCGAGGTCTGGAACCCTGCGTCATTTGCATTGAGGTGGGTATATTTGTCTGGGTGCTTCAGGGTGGGAAAGGCCTGTGGAGAATGGTGATACTAAACCTGCTAAGACGGTGGGGACCAGGTGGGTCAGCACAAATGGGAAAGGGCACAGAGCCAGAGGTGAGCGGCATTTCTGCCTTATGTGGGGGAAGGGAACTTGGACTAATAGTCATCTTGGACTATTCTTGACCTTGAAGTAGAACCCATTCGAACCATCTGAAGCAGAAATCCAGCTACAATCCCAATCCTCTGTGAAGGCTGGGATCCCAGAGGGAGCACGCTTTGATCATGGCCAGCCTTTGACACAAAAGTGTTAGGGTGTCAGCTTAATGCTAACCTATGAAAAGTCACTACCTGGCAGGAAGAGCCTGGTCAGAGTGGCACAAATCAGGCCAAAAGGGACCTATGATGAACCAGGATCCTGTTTGCAGGACCAAGCAAAGCCTGGGCTTGCTAGAGCATGATCCGCAGCCAGTCTGCCTTTCCTAGTTCCTGGGATAGAGCTCCCCAGTACATGTCTGACGAAAAGCTATGATCAAGGATCAGCTCAACCCTTGCTGTGGGAATCAGCAGGGGTGGCCCGAACAGAGTCTGGAAAGAGTAAGGATAGACTGTGACCAGCTGGGCACACTTAGGAGCACAGAACCACAGATGGGCAGGTGGACATGGCTGCTGCTTCCCAGACTTTCCCCCTAAAGTGGAATAATTTAAAAGATTCCCACATTGGAACAGACACAGATTTAACATGAAATGGACTGCAAAGTATGCATGACACTTAGCTCAGGTTTTTACAGCCAGTAGCTTGCTCTGGAGTGAACAGTCCTCACTTGATGGGCAGCACCTTCAGGGCCCAGCAGGGGGCATACTGCCTCCATGGCACATTTTCCTCCTTGATTTGCTCCTCAAGCCTCTGCTGTGAGGTTATTGGGGGCAGGAAGACAGTCATCACCCCATCTTGCCTGTCTGTCTCACAGGTGCTGGGGGCCAGGCATCTGCCAAAGAATGGCCGGGGTATTGTATGTCCTTTCGTGGAGATTGAGGTGGCTGGGGCAGAGTATGACAGCACCAAGCAAAAGACAGAGTTTGTAGGTAAGTCAGTCTTCCCCCATTACCAGTCATTCTGGGGTGTTGAAGACCTCTCTCCACCAGGCACCACATCCACTTGATGTGGCCTCAGCTCTTGCCCTTGCTTTCACAGTGGACAACGGACTGAACCCTGTGTGGCCTGCTAAGCCCTTCCACTTCCAGATCAGTAACCCAGAGTTTGCCTTTCTGCGCTTTGTGGTGTATGAGGAAGACATGTTTAGTGACCAGAACTTCTTGGCTCAGGCTACTTTCCCAGTAAAAGGCCTGAAGACAGGTGAGGAATCTTCCTTAATGTAAAGTCAAGGTGGGGCTTCCCACTTGGTTGACAGCTGTCAGGCTGAGAGCCATGCATTTCTCCTAGGATACAGAGCAGTGCCTTTGAAGAACAACTACAGTGAAGACCTGGAGTTGGCTTCCCTGCTCATCAAGATTGAAATTTACCCTGCTAAGGTAACTACAGCAGAGTGAGCAGAGAGCTCAGTCATAGCCCCTGAGATGCAGAAGAGACCTCAACTTTTGTGCACTTCCCTTGCTGAGCAGGAGAATGGTGACCTCAGTCCTTTCAGTGGTACATCCCTAAGGGAACGGGCCTCAGATGCCTCCAGCCAATTATTCCATGTCCGGGCCCGGGAAGGGTCCTTTGAAGCCAGATACCAGCAGCCATTTGAAGACTTCCGCATCTCGCAGGAACATCTCACAGACCATTTCGACAGTCGGGAACGAAGGTGAGGGAGATGAAGGGCAAGTTGGCCAGTGTGGGACCTTGGAGGAAGGGTGCTGGAGCCAGAAAGAATAGCAATCTTTTGGCAGCTTTCTCCTATGTGGAAAAGCGATAACTGTGTGTCTTTGGGTTGTCCTGTCTGGCTGCAAGGCCAGTAAGGACACTTCACTTCTGTTCAGGGCCCCAAGAAGGACTCGGGTCAATGGAGACAGCCGCCTCTAGACATGCCCCCACCTTGCTGGAGAGCAGCAGGTGCTGCCTACCTATGGAATGCCATGAACTGGGTTCTCTGGGAGCTGTCTACTGTAAAGCCTTCCTGGTCTCACAGCCTGGAGCCTGGATTCCAGCAGTGAAGGCTAGACAAAACCAAGCCATTAATGAGATGTATTGTTTTGGGCCTCCATGCCCAGCTCTGGGTGAAGGCAAAAACTACTGTGTCTCGTATTAAGCACACACATCTGGCCCTGAATGTGGAGGTGGGTCCTTGCATCTTGGGCCAGGACTAGGGCTGAAGCCCCTTGGAAAGAGAAGTTGCCTCAGTTGGTGGCATAGGAGGCTTCGAGGAGCTGCTGACATATTCCTGAAAGAGGAAGAGGAGGAAGAGCCTTGCTGGGCCAGGGAAACAAAGTTTACATTGTCCTGTAGCTTTAAAACCACAGCTGGTCAGGGGGAAAGAGTAGAGGCCCTGCAGTTTGGCCCTGGAGCCAGGACAGAGGAATGCAGGGCCTGTAAGGAGAAGGCTCTGCTCTGCCCAAGGAGGAAGACACAGCACAAGGGCACATTGCCCATGGCTGGGTACACTACCCAGCCTGAAAGATACAGGGGATCATGAAAAAAAAAAAAAGCAGTATTATTTCTTTTCTTCTCAGTGGTATTGTAACTAAGTTATGCTGTCCTGTTCCTTACCCTGGAAGGGAAGACCCAGCACAGAGCCTTTGGGAACAGCACCTCTCTATGGGGTGTTGTACTGGGAGGGCCCTGTCAAGAAGGGTAGAGGGGCAGGAAGAGAGAAGAGCAATGTCTACCCTGGTGAGCTTTCCCTTAGGAATGGAGACATAGGTAAGTGGAGTCAGGCAATAGGTACCAAATGAAGCTGCTGCTTGGTGCAGTTTCTGTGTAGTTGGTAAAAAGATGCAAAGGAGATGGGAAGGTTGCAAAGGTAAGCCTCACCTCTGAGAACAGAGGCTGGGGTTCAGGCCTGTGGGTGCAAAGGTGCCTCAGCATAGCCAGCATTCAGCACACGCAAACCCACTGCCCACATATGGGCTCAGGGTTGGCCATTTGCTAGTTCTGCTGCCCTCTTAAGATCTGACTGCCAAATAAATCATCCTCATGTCCTTTTTCTTTTAACTTGTTTGTTTCTTGGGGGCTCAGGAGAACATGGTGAGTGAAAATAGAAACAAGTGTGGAGACTTGGGAAGTCACACAGCTCTTCCTTGTGGTGCTAAGATGTGAGGCCACCTCTGCCACCTCATCTAACGGTATTGCTAAAGTCTACCCCACCAAGGAGTAAGCTCGGTCTCCATTACACAGAAACCTACTTCAAAAAGGTAGCATTTGGTTATGTGCTGCCAGGTGCTACTCTGTTTGCCTCTCCAACTGCCAATCAGAACCTCTGTGCCTACCATGCTGAGGAAGGCCTATTCCTTCCTGAGGCTTTCCTGTAGCACTTTGCTGGAGCAGGACAAAAACCATGCCACAGTGAAGCATTGTGTACCATGTGCTGTACTAGCTGGCTCAAGTCACACAGCAGTTAAGTACGTGAGTGATGGCTGGGTCTGTAGCTTTCATCTAAAGCAGTGGATTTCAACCTGTGTGTTGCAACCCCTTTGGGGTCCAGTATCAGATATCCTACATTTCAGATATTTATGATTTATAACAGAAAAGTTAGTTATAAAAGTAGCAATGAAATAATTTTATGGGTGGGGTTCAGTACAACAGGAGAGACCATATTAAAGAGCCACAGCATTAGAAAGGTTGAGAACTACTGATCTAAAGTTTTCCTGTCCCATCACAGACAGAGGGGAGGGATCCTTCCACACACAGGAAATGGTAGGTGGGATGTATCAAATCCTCAGAAGCTCAGAGTTCATACTTGTGGCCCAGGAGAAGGTAGAAGCCATATTTTCTAGTACTCAGTACTGCTGTATGACAGCTTGGCTTGGTACTGAGCACTTTAATTTTCTCTAGATACTTCCATTTCCTGAGCATGTCTTCCAGAGGCTCAGCTCTGCCTTCTGAGCAGCTTCACAGTGGAACCATGACTCACATGTCTTGTCCCCTTACCATGTTTCCTTTCAGGTTGTATTTTCTTCTCAGTGGAGGAGATTTAAGGATCAGTTTCATCACTTAAATCCCCCAAGTGAACCTGACTACTGTTAAGTGATCCAGAAGACCCATCTTGGCACCTCGTGGCTGTCTTCCCTGATGCATCCAGTGTGTCCCTACATGTAACAGTTTGGTTAACATTGCTTTCCATCCATTAGGTTATGACCTGTAGAATCTCAGCCAAGCATCGTTTAAACACACCCTCAGATACATCTGAGAAATACTGCTATCGGGGCCTTGCTCCCTGGAGCATGAAAATGAAGTCAGGTTTCGAACCATTGGCTTTGGCAGAAATCTAAAAGAATGGGGTTGGAAGGGAAGGCAGTGATACCAGGAACACAAGCCAAAAGAAATCTCCTTTGGCTAGCAGGCTAGGGACAAGTAAAGAGGGATCACTAAATGCTATCAGTGAAAACACTTAACAAAAGAGCATTGCCTATAACTTCCAGGACATTCTGCCTCTTGCCATAGGACTGAAACCCACAGTTAAAAGGCAGAAACAATTTGTGGCCTTTACTAAGAAAAATCACAGGTAGCCGCCCTTAACAAAAAGAGCTGAGGCCTTACTTTGGGCCAGACTCACCCTGAACTTCAGGGTGAGTTTAGTCCCAGCTGAGGACTGGGACTAAACAACCACTTGTCTTTCAACTTACTACCTCTGACCATATCAGATCTACTGAAGGGTGCTGAGTGAGTGCGAGGTTACCCCACCAAACCAACTTAATGACAAAAAAAAAACAAGCCCAGACCTGCCTTACATTTTAGTTAAATGCCTCTTTCCTTTAGAGGCTTCCCCTACCTAGGACATAAATCCTCAGAGGATTTACATCCATATGTCATCCTGTCATACTGGGAAGACTCTATGGCTCCCTGCAGGCTAATGCACCCACTGTGTTCTGAACCTGCCCACCAAGGACTCAAGAGATGGTTCCATGGTAGATACATAGTCCTATGACCTGGCTCTTAAGATTCAACACACAACTACTTTAGGACCTGAGCTGGCCTTGGGAAAGACCGGATCAAGAGCAGACCATGATGCTGTTGAACTGCTACCCCTTCACTCTGAAGTGGCTTTATTTTGGGAGTCCCCTTTTCTTTATGGCCAGTGAGACCGTGCCAACAACAAGCAGTTGCTATGAGGCTTGGAGGTGTAGGGTTGACCCTGGTCCTCTAGTAGGCTCCTGGGTCCTTCTGCACAGTGACAGACCCTCCTTAGCAGCATGTTTTACTGACAACTCTTCTCTCACCAGAAAAAGAAAGGAACACAGGAAAACTTGCCCATATCCTCACACCCCATAGTTCATGGCTCTAAGATCAGACTTGCTTTACTCAGCACAGTTTTGCATGGAAGCCATCACAGTGAGTTCAGGAATGCAAGAGAAAGAATTCCAAGAACTGGAAGCTCTTCCTGGGAAGCTGAGGGAAAACCCCAGCACCTATTACTCTTAAGGGTCAGATTTGCCCCCCTGCCCCTAAAAAATCAATAGAAGGGATTTTAGATTTTTGTTTATTCTCTTCCCCCCCCCCCACACACACACACATAAAGTCAGCAGATAAGAAGTGTCTGTACATTTTTATTTAGGAACAGTTAAAAGATTGGAAGTACCACTGAGGCCCATTCAAACTACACAAGCAGTTTTGTCCCTCATCCCATCCCTTATCCAAATTTGCAGATACAAAATCTAGGAAATGTGCAATTTGCATCTTGGAAATAGCAGCATCCCCATGGGGGACCTTAAGAGGCCCGGAGACTCAGCCCGAAGAGGTCATCTTCCCACCTCCCACCACACACAGCCCACACCAAAAGCAAAGGCTGTCTTTCTAGTCAAATGTTTCCCAGGGTGAAGGATCCCTACACTCCAGCCAGGTGTGGCCCATGCCTGTAATTCAGTGCTTGGGAGGTAGAGGCAGGAAGAGCACCCAAGTCTGAGGCCAGTCTGGTCTACAAAATGAGTAGAGCAGGCTGGTGGGAGGCCAGCCAGGACCACACAGGAAATATTCTCTCCAAAGGTCTAAGTGACAGAATATGCTGTTTCTTAGTTTGCTTTCACAGCTGGCCGAAGTAGCAGGTGACTCTTCACTTAGCACCAGGATAGTCGCTTCAGCTGTTCCTGGGAGACAGGAAGCATACCAAAGGCAGACTGTTCAAATCACCCCCAGTTGTACTTCTCAGCAGTCGAGCCCCCTGAGAACAAAGCCATCCACACTGAGATCAGAACACAAAGCAGGTGCAGGGGACCAGGAACCAAGACATTGTCAGCAAGGACACTGCAGGTCTTTGGCTGCTTCCCCAATTTCCCCAAGGGCTATGTCAGGACAACTCAAAGAACAATAGTCAGCAGGGGCCAGAAAAAGGTTGGCTCATTTTCTCTGTTTAATAACAATTATGACACAGTCTGACCTTCCTGGCAAGGCTGAACAAAGCCAGCTACTCAGAAGCATGGGAGAGAGACCAGTGCCCTGAGTGACCACTCCTGCCCTTGGCCCACCCAATTTCACAGAGCACCCTAACTCTGCTGGAACCCTGCTGAGGAGTGGGTGTTAGCTATCACTGCAGCCAGCCTTCTCACATGGGCTACAAGAACAAGACCAAACTCTGTGGACAGGAGCTAGGGACAAGATCTTTCTTAAGCACAAACTGCAGGTTAGCAGGGACCACATAATAGACTTTCACCCACTGGACATGTCTCTTCTGGGACTTGCTTGGGAAAGAACAGAGCACTGGCAGCCCGTTTTATATTCAGTATCTGAGCAGGCTTTATCCTAGGCATTTTACCTTCAACTCGAGTTCTGAATAATTCTGAATCACCCACTTTCCATGGAAGGGAACACATGTCAAAAGGCATAGATCAAGAAAAGCTATTAACATACAGGTGCCCATCTGTGGGTACAGTACGCTAGTCTCTTGACAAAAGAGGCACTGATGGCAGGTAAATGTGCAGGCCCCTCTCAGGTGTTCTGACTTGCCATCTGCCCACCCTTGTAAACAGCAGGAAAACACCATGTAGCAAACAGTCCCTGCGAAATAGCTGTTTTCCCTCTGTTCTGCCTGGTTCCTGCCAGAGTAGCAGCAAGATCTGTCTCAAGGAGGGCAGAGATGACAGGGTAGTAACTACACTGAATCCATTCAGTCCTGCATCCTTAAGAGACTGAAAAACCAAGAAAGCAGGTGCTTTCTTCTTCCTTGTACCAACCAGAGTCTGCCTTAGTCTGTAGCCCAAGTGTACTCTCTGGATTTACATCCCTGTTCCAGACTTTAGGGGGCTGGGAAGAGGTGTTCCTGCTAGACTCTGAAAACTCTGTATTGGTTTTCCAGTCTGGGGGACCAAGTTCATAGGATTGCTGGCTAGTGTTAACAAGCACTCAGAAAGCCCCCAAAGCAGGCTCTCAGTCCTAGGACCCTTTCACCCTCTGAGCTGCTTTCACTCCACAACTTTCACTCCACAACTAAGTACAGGTTCTGGACTCTGAGTACATTTGGGCTTGCCACTACCTAGTGGCCAGGAACTAGGGAACACAGACTCCAGCAGAAATAGACTCTGAGGACTCCGTTCCTTTTGGATTTCTAGCTAGTAAGCTAAGTAGCGATGTATACAGCAGGCAGTATGATGGTCAGTTCTGTCATTACTCAGTCTAAACTAAACCCAGCCATTCCACTGAAGATCCCTCAAGAGCCTAATTAGCCCTGGAGTATAGAGCTCAGTAACCTACCTGCACCACTGAACCAAGGCAGGAGAAACTGCTGTGTAGATAATTAAGGTTGAAGTCTTGGAATACCTGTGCTTAGAAAGGCCTGTGGGCTCCAGTGCTGTAACACATGGAAATCACCTCATAAAGGTCTGGGCAGGATGGTGGTGAACAATGTGCAGTTAAGGAAGAAGACAAATCTAAATTAGGGATGCTAAAGAGAAAGGTTCAGTCTGGTATAAGAAAAACTAGGCAGCATGCCAAACTTTGGCCAGGATGAACTGACCAAAGACCTTTATCTATCTAGAAAACTACTACAGAAAACTGAGTCTTGCAGATGAATGTGATATAAGTTCATCTGCACAGTGGCTTTAGTAAAAACACAAATTCTAAGTTTTGTTTTAGGATTTTCTTGGCTGGTTTCCCAGAAAGTGCCTTTATACACTTGTGCTGTGACAGTGGAACTGACTGAGCTGCTCCAATCTGAGGAGTTTGGTCCATGTAGAGACTAGGAAGACAAAGGCAAAGTCTCAAGACTGGGACAGCTCAGCACTCACCTAGAGGACAGTGAGTCTCCAACCAGAAAGGTTGCTCCCCCACCCCTGCCCTCCACACGAGCGACTGTGTGACAAATGTCCTAGGACCAGCAGGGAGGAAGGGACACAGATGTGACATAGCTACTGATAGAACAAGTAAAATCTCTGAGAGCCATCTGGATCTGGAGAGTACAGCTGAGCTTCCTGGTAGCACATACCCAAGGCCAGCTGGGGACAGACTGGAGGACTCAGGTAGCCACCTACCAGGTCCCACCCACCTCCCCTTGTGCTTCCAGAGGGAAGGGTGCCCTCAGGCTAAAGTATTTTTTTCACCTGGTACCCAGCCAAGAGAAAAGTGCAAGGACAGTCACTAGTAGACCTCAAAGTCATCTAGGGAAAGGACTCCCAACACTAAATACACCCAACTCCCAAAAGAAAAATCTCTGATCAAAAAATTACAAAGAATATGCAAAGCTTATGTATAAGTTTAGGTTTCAGTTAGAATTGGTTCTGGTTTATAACTGAACTGACAAACATATGTGAGTAGAAAAAAATCAACATACAAGACCAACAACAAAGAACACTTAGAATGTCCTGCCTCTGGTAAGTCCAAGTGAGTGCAGAGGATAGGACAAGTCTCACCGTCTCACAAAGCACACCTGTTAGGAGAAGCACATTCCACTCTACCTTAGCAGCCCACAGCCAGCCTTCTACTGAAGGCACATTGAGCATCTTGAGCCTCCAACTGTACAAGGCCACTGTGATATCACATAGTAACTATAGGCCTGGTAGCTGCCAATCTATACCTCAACTCCTCTGTCAGGGCACTCATGCTTGGTATCCAAAGCCCTTCCCTGAAGTGCCTAGTCCATGACCACCTCCCTCACCATTACCTATCAAACAAGGTCCAAGCCACAATTTCCCTCCCCCCATCCAAGAGCAAAGGAAGCAAGGTCCATTTAGTCTAATGCATTTCTTACCTGGACAATCTTGCCATTACCAGCTCTGAGAAAGGTGTGCTAGGGCCAGTGTTACTGCAACTTCCCATCCAGAAGATTACTTAGTGCCGGAGACCAGGCTGCTCTCTGTGTCCTGTGTAATGTCCACCAAGTAACTTAATATTTCTGTTCCGTGTAAATTGTTCAGACGTTTTTTATAGAGTCTACCATTCAGCTAGTGCAGCAGGGCTCTGGAGGTGAAGCCCAGCAGGCATCCGGGCTCAGGTGAGACACAGATGCTTTCTTAGACAGGAGATGGCTTCCTCTGCTGCTCCAGCTGCCCAGTATACTGTTATCTCTTCACTCACAGACTACTTCCCCCTAGGGCATCCACATGAAGCTCAAATGTACATCAGATGTACATTGTTATGGTATTAAAGTATCAAATAAGTATGTGTCCTGTATATATGGATATGTAAATCTGCACATACACAAACACTAAAGGAAAACTTTCAGGCATCTGTTCTCTGAAGGAAAACAATCACTCACCATTCATTCTTTCCAATTCCTCAAGGTTTGGGGTCAAATAGCTTCCCTCCCCAAACAGAAAGGATACAAAAATAGGCTGCAAAACTTGCCAAGTAGTCAAAAAAACCAAAACAATCAAAAATCCCCAATCAAATGTGAGGCCATCCCTATGGGAACAGGATGAACAGGACAAACATAATGGTTCCAGGGCCCTGGGTTACAAAGAAAGCCCTCTTTCCTAAAAGGCTGAGGGCTGCCATGTTCATCCTCAGACTACTCCCCTCCCGTGGGAAGGGGAGGAAGGAGAACACCTAGAAGTTGACTACTACTTCTTGGTCAAAGCTCTTGCCCTCCTGTGGGTCTCCTGATGGAGTCTCCCAGAGGT
Source organism: Grammomys surdaster (assembly GCF_004785775.1). Taxonomy (NCBI): domain Eukaryota; kingdom Metazoa; phylum Chordata; class Mammalia; order Rodentia; family Muridae; genus Grammomys; species Grammomys surdaster. The sequence goes on along the minus strand of NW_021620421.1, from coordinate 947,703 downwards.
AAGTGGGGCCATGGATGACACATCTTGTTTGTCATCTTTCCCTCCCCTGCCCTGCTTTGTCTACTGTTCTCAGGGAAGCCAGCCTAGGAGAGATGGGGGCTTTAATGTTTAAAACAGCTCCCTAAGCAAGTTTTCAATTGTTTCAAAGGCACCATTTCTTGTGATTTTAATTAAAAAGACATGAGGCTTAGGCAAAAGTAGATAGAGAATTTGTTTCTCAGGTTGGGAATATAAATGTGGAACTTTAAAAACACCCTCACAGGAATCTGTCCAGTGATGTCCAGCACCTCTGGATCATGAAACCAGTACCTAACCAGGGCCTTTGGTGTGAGACAAAGGCATTTTGCCAGGAACTCTCACCTGCAGATCTTTGTGTTCAAGACCACTCTATCTCTAGTCACTTCAAATCTCCCAAGCCCTTCAGCCTCATTCTTCCTCCCAGCCACCATGAACTTCCTTCTGACCTGCAGGAGGCATTGAGAACTGTGGTGGCCAAAGCCACAGCAATTGGCTCTACTTTGACCACTTTCCTTTTGTTCTAAAGGAGTCTGAAGAGCTGAAGGGAACATACAGGTCAGTAGATTGGGCTTTACAACAATGATTTCTTTAGTTGATCTGATAATGGAGAAGTTGGTCCATGATTCAAACTCCACAAAAAAGCAGAATTACAGTTAACTAAAGAGAGTGGTTAGCATCCAATGGTAATGTCATAGCTTGGTTGTGTTCAGAACTGAGGGTAACAGTGGGCTCTGTGTCAATCAGAACACAAGACAAGCCTGGCACAAACTATAGTGTGCCTCCACTCAATGATGCAGAGATCTCTTCCAACAGTCGGTTCCCTTAAGAAGACAAGTAGGGCCAGGCCTGGTGCAGTTCTGAGCATGCCTGTGACTCCTGTTGCTGCAGAGGATGAGGATCCCTGTGGTCTCAGCTTCCCAGAGAACAGACATGGCATTGTCAGAGCTGTACTGCTTTGGTAACCCGAGATCCTAATGTATTGAAAATGTCTGTTGTAGGATGCTTTATTAAATGTATATAGGCAACTGTATATGCTAACAACTTGATTCTGGGTCTAGGTATATGCAATCTGAACTGCTTTGTCCCTGGGAGGCCAAGGAATGGTCCTGCATTGTGGGAGGATGGGCTGATGAGAAACCATTGCTACTTGCTTAGAAGTGTCAGGTGGAGAATGGTTGGGGTGGCGGCAGGTTCTGGGCTCAGCAAGGCTCCAGAGGCTTTCCTGGTGCCTGGCAGCTGGCCATCAAGATGATATGTGGCAGGTTTGGCCCTTCCATGTGGCAGACAGCATCCCAGGCTGGCCGGTCCTTCACAGTAATCAGATCAAATTCACTCTGTTTCTGAGGAGAAAACACATACCTGTCACTCCATGGCAGCTACAACGTGTACAGTCCCCAGGGATTCCCAGTCCTCACTATCCTGGGCTGGTATCATTGGAGCTGGAGACTCCTTAATTCCACAAGGAATGCCATGCCACTGTCCCCTCCAGTCTGAGGGGAGGTGAAAGAGCAGAGTGTGGGTTAAGGACAGGATGCTGGCTCAACTGGACAAGACCTTCAGATTTCTTGGCTTCCTGTTACTTGCCTAGCCCAACATCCTGGTCTCTGACCACTGATGCTTGTTAACCCTGTGCTCTAATAGTCTGGAGCCCTGAGCTCTGACATCTCGTATATACCTTGCAGGTTGGAGGTCAAGGTCAAGGCAGCTGATCACTCTTATCCCATGTATATAGACAGGGATAGCCTTTCCACTGAAGCTGGCTGAAGAGCATGAAAAGCCATGGTACAGATAACAGACAAGCTTTGGAGGCCAAGCTACCACTAGAGTTTGGCCACTCTTGCTACTCTACTCTGTTCTGCTATGCCTGTTACACCCACTCATCTCCTCTCCAGTTTAAAAAAACATTATGGTACAATACATGTAACATAAAATTTCTCATCACAGCCATACTAAGCATGTCTCAGTAGTATTATGTACATTTTTGTTATGAACCAACACCCTAAATAGAAGTTCTGTGTCCATTATATAACTGCCAATTCTGTCAGAAGTACCCTACATTCTACCTTCAATCTCTATAAGTTTGTCTAGACTTCATAAAAGTAGAATCATACAATATTTGTCTTTTGTGACTAGCTTATTTAACTTGGCATAATGTGTTCAAGTCCTATCCATGTACCATGTATCAGAATTCTATTCCTTTTTATAATTGAATATTCCATTTTATATGTATATAGGTGTATCTATATCTGTGCGTATATGTATGTGTGTCCATTTATCCACATTTATCCATTCCTGTGTTGTTAATGGATACAAGTTGTTTCCTTCTTTTGGGACTTGTGAATTCTACTGCTTTGAACAGTCACACAATGGCAGTTCAGGCCCTCTTTTCAGTGCTAGGAGTGAGACTTAGGGATTGGATGAGAAGCCTTTGTTCGGGAGCTGGTTTTCCCCACCTCCTCAGCAATGCCTCTGGCTGTGTACATGTTAACAATAGCTGATTTGAGCTGGAATCTCATTGTAGACCCTCATTGTTTCATATGCATTTCCCTAAAAACAAAAGATCTTAATCATCTTAAAATTTTCTTTATCTTTAAAAAAAAGTAATTTTTATGTCTATGGATGTTTTGCCTGCATGTATGTCTGTGTATTACATGTGGTGCTTGGTCCCCATGAAGGCCAGAAGAAAGCATTAAATCTCCTGGGACTGGAGTTAGAAATGGTTGTGAGCTGTCATGTGGTCACTGGAAACTAAAGCCAGATCCTCTATGGGAGCAGCCAGTACTTTCAACTGCTGAGCCATCTCTCCAGACCAAGATGTTGGTTATCTTTTCATGAGCTTTTACCTCTTTGTTAGCTCTCTCCTTCTTAGGAGAAACGTCTAGTTAAATAATTTATCCATTTTTAAATGGCTTCTTGTTGAAGTGTATTTCTATGTTTTCTGAATATTAAAAAATTTTATCAGATGCATGATTTTCAGGAATTTTCTCATCTGTCAGTTGTCTTTTTACTCTCTTGAGCAGTGGTTTTCAGCCTTCCTAATGCTACAACCCTTCAATACAGTTCTACATGCTGGAGTGACCCCCAACCATAAAATTATCTGTAATTTTGCTAGTTATGAATCATAACATAAATATCTGATATGCATGAAATCTGATATTTGACCCCTGTGGAAGGGGTTGCAACCCACAGGTTGAGAACCACTGCTCTAGAGAATGCACAAATGCTTTTTACTTTTTTTTTTTTTTAAGTTAGGGCTTCATTATGTAGACCAGGCTGACTTTAAACTTGTAGTCTTCCCACCTCAGCTTCTTGTACATTGAGATTACAGCAATGTGCCATCATTCTAGGTTCAATCTTTTAAAATCTTGTTGGTTTTTTTTTAATCTGTTTTGGTGTTTTGAGATAGGGTCTTGCTATGTATCCCAGGCTAGCCTGGAATTCATAATCTTGTCTCTACTTCCTAAGTGCTGGATTAGAGATATGAGTCACCATGCCCAACCCAAAGCTTTTACATACTGATGGTGATCAATTTATTTTTTGTTGCCTATGCTTTTACTATTATAATTAAGAAACCTCTGCCTAACCCAAAGTTTGAAAGGTTTTCACCTGTATTTTTTTGGGTTTATTACTTATTACTTTATCATTAGCTGATCCATTTGTCTCTATTATGTATAATTTGTTTATACTATTTTCTTTTTTCCTAAGCTGGCCTGGAACTGACTACGTAGCCTATTCTAGTCTCAAATTTGCAGTAGCCCCTCTTCTCCATCTCCCAAGTGCTAGGATTACGGGTGTGAACTACCATACTTGATTAAGTTTATATTGTTTTTAAAGCCTTCTGTTTCCTTATTGATCTGTCTGATTTCTGTTTGGTTCTGTGTTGAGAATTTCCCACTATATTGTCAGGTCTGGTCTTGAACTTGTCAAGGGATCCTCTTGGCTTAGGCCCCCTATAGGAATACACCATCATATTTGGCTTCTGTGTGGTTTTTATGTCTAGTAGCCTATTAAAGTCTCTAAATATTTTTTATTATTTTTCTTTTTTTTCGGTTTTTCGAGACAGGGTTTCTCTGTGTAGCCCTGGCTGTCCTGGAACTCACTCTGTAGACCAGGCTGGCCTCGAACTCAGAAATCCGCCTGCCTCTGCCTCCCAAGTGCTGGGATTAAAGGCGTGCGCCACCACCGCCCGGCTATTATTTTTCTCTTAATTCTATCCATTTTACTTTATGTACTTTTTGGCCCAAGTGAATATGTTAGTAACTGCTAAATCTTGAACTAGACCTTTTACCAAAATATAATATCCTCATCTGTCATAAATGTTTTATTCAAAGTATTTGGCCTCACCATAATAAAGCCATATTAGCTTTCTCTATACTTATTCTTTGTATGACATAGCTGAGGCAGGAAAGCATAGAAAACAGTTTAGTTTGGAACCCCACTTGGCTTCAATTATGGACATATATACATACATATCCTTCTTGCAACAATGCACTTGGCATCTCAGTTCCTTCATCTGCATGTGCTGTGCACACATACTCTTTTCCAAACAGTGCACCTAACAAACTCAGAAACCTCTCAACACCCTACCTACGTCAGTCCACATGTACTCCCATCTCTGAATGACAAGATGCTCTCTGCTCCTATAACAATCAAATGTAGACAGTGTGTTTCAAGTCTTCTCAGCTTATCTGAGTATGAGAGTAGAAGGGCTCAATTGGTTTGGGGTGCATGTGCAGTAAAATAAACCTATGTCTTCTAGTAATCTCTTATGGAAATCCTCCACGTGCCCTCTCACATCTTTGCATAATTGGGTGGGCCTATGATTAAAATCAAATGCAGAATGGGGAGGGCCATGTCAAGTAGAGAAAATGATTATATAACCTATCAAAAAAGAGAACCACCCAAGTGTACCTGTTAGTAACCAGCATCTCCTTCTCTTGAACCCATAAAGAATGCCTAAACAATAATCAGACCTCGTGTGTTTTCACTCATGTGGCCTTTGGCAATCATGACAGTGTCTCCCTGGAGGGGAGTTATCTTGCTGCTTCTATACTTCTATGTGATCCCTGACTTAACTGCTTTCCTTTTTCAGTATTTCAGATGGGTCCTTTCTCAACCACTAACCTTATTGAGGCTCCCTTACATGATGAGCTGTTTTTCTCTAAATTTACCCTGTTTTGAGTTCACTAAGTTCCTTGGATGTGTATGTTCATGCCCTTTCATCTAATTTGAAAAGTTTTCTGTCCTTATTCTTTCTGTCTCTTTCGCCTAGAATTCCTACAACACATATGTCCATGTTTATCTATGTCCTACAGACTCCTTTAGTTTCTATTTATTATCCTTTTTGTTTTCTGTGCCTCTGGGTAATTTCATCATCTCTTTAAATCCTTTGACCCCTTCCTTCATGCTCAAATCAGTTGCTTAGTCTCTCTAATGAACTTTTCGTCTCAGTGATTATACTGTTTTGCTCTGGAGTGTGGTTTGTTATTATAGTTTGTACCTCTTTAGCTAACATTGTCATTGTGATGATGCATTTTTCTCCCTGATTTCTCTTCATTCTTCCCATGGTTTCCTGTATTTCACTGAGCAAATTGAAGGCAGATCTAAGATCTTTAACCAGTAATTCCAATCATTGCCTAGACTTCTTCAAGGGAGGTTATGTGTCAAACTCTTTTTTTCTGTTAATGGACATACTTTAAGTTTCTTTTTTCTGTTTTGTAATTTTCTATTGAAAATTGAACCTTCTAAGTAGGGTATGTGGTAACTCAAAATTTAATTTTTAGCTTCCAGAATTGGTAATTTTTGCTCAGTGAGGGCTAGAGTCATCTGTTTTGAGATTTTTTCAAACTTCCTGTCAAGTGTGTACTCTTCATATGTGGAGTCATTGAAGTTTCTGCTGTGTTGTCTCTTTAAATGTTCTTTAAATGTCCAGACTGCTAAAAGGGGAAACGACTCTCTTTAAATACCTAGTGACTAAGAAGATGCTTTAGCCCATGGGTTGGGGACAATGACTGGCCTCTATAATGGCAAAACTGTAGCAAGTGCCACGTTTTAGAGAACAAAGTCATTACTGCCCACTGGCAACAATAAGCCACACCAGCCACCTGGGCCATATCTCATGGCTGCCTGCTGTGTAGAAAGAGGACTGCTGCACAGAAAACAGAACATTACCAAACTAGGCAAGCCTCTCTACACTCACCTCTGGATGTTGTGAATGTTCAGCTGGCTGCTTTACTAGTTTTTTGGTTTGGTTGGTTTTGGTTCTGTGGCAAGGGGATGAGCTATGTCCTGCTTGCTCTGCCATCTTTATACCATCACCCTCTAATCATTCTCATCTCTCTTGGGCTTGACACCCTGACCTGCTGGTCATCACATAATCACTGAAGTGGGGACAGTATAATGGACACTTAGACTGATATATGCAAAGTCGTTCAGGTAAAGGGGAGAAACAGTCTATTCTGTACTGGAAAAGGGTCAAACCAAACATTAAAAAGCTGTTTCTTACACCATCATTACTCCAGGATGTCACAAGTCACCCCAAGTAGCACTCTGAGCACTGAGGAAATGGCTCAGCTGGTAAAGAACCTGCCATGCCAGCATAAGGACCTGAGTTCAGATCCTCAGAAACCATGTAAAAAGCCAGGCATTGTGGCATGTTCCCATAATCTCAACCCTAAGACAGTTTTAGGGGAAATATCATGCATGTCTGGATAATGCTGCTCCTGAAAGCCATGGTTATTAAACAAAACCCCAAGGCCAAAAGTGAAATAATGCCTTATGAGTTGTTGGTCATAGAGCCAGAGGTATGCACAAATAATACAAGTCACTGTGATTCCTCTTGGTTGCCCATCAGAAGTGATTGATAAGACCCTATTACTGAAGAAACTGTAACCTCAGTTGCAAGGTATAGAGTTCAAATTGGAACTGAGCTGGAAACTTTGTCCACACTAGCCAGCTTCCATAGTGCTGGAAGATGCTATATATACTGTTGAAGGAGAAAAGGCACTAACAGTCTTTTTTTTTTTTTTTTAGTATAGAATAGAGTTTATTCAGGGCGTGGAGAGGGGAGTCAGGAGGGTAGTAGAAGCAGAGAGAGGAAAGAGAAAGAGAGAGAGAGAGTGAAGAGAGAAGCAGAGGAGTAAAGGCTGGCCATGAGCACATGGAGAGAGGGGGAAGAGAAGGGGAAGGGGTGAGTGGACATGGGGACCAAGACAGCAAGAGAGCAAGAGAGGCACTAACAGTCTTAAATGGCTGTGAATTCCACAAACTACAATACCAATCTGTAAGGCAAGATGTGTTCACTAGTGCAATAGTGACAGAACTGTTCTATGTGTAAACAACTGCTTTCTCACAGAAAAGAGAACTCATTTGGTAAAAACTCATGGCTAAGGAAATCTTAGGCCCTAGGGGAAAACTTATTAGTATTTTTTTTAGCTAGGCTGTCACGGCACTGAGATGCCTAATAAAATGGCTGCTCAGGGTGCTAAGAATAAGTGATAGTTGACTAGTCTAAAGCTCAGGGATCATTATTTAAGTGAGGGTAGAAAGTACAGATGAGCCAGAGCACAAGGGCTGTGAAATGCTGTCTTTTGAGCCCGGCATGGTCAGTGCAGCAATGATCTCACAGCAGCTATCTTCAATTGGTCTATATAAGACTGGGCCTAGGAGGCTGGAGAGATGGCTCAGCAGTTAACACACAATACTCTTGCAGAGGACCCAAGTTCAATTCTCAGCACCCGTATGGTAGCACACAACCTGTAACTCTGTAACTTGTGACATCTGTTGCTCTAGTTCCAGGGGATCCAATGCCCTCTTCTGTCAGCTAAGAACAAAAGAACAAAAGACTCAAAGAACAAAAGAACAGTACAGGAGAGACATCCAATGTGGACCTCTGGCTTCCATACTTAGATGCACATGCGCACAGATATATACAGAGAAAGAAAGAAATTGGGAGGAGGAAAAAAGAGAGGGAAGGAGAAGGAAAGATGAATAAGGAAAAAAAGCTACTGTAAGATGTTGAAGCCATTCTTCCAATAGTGAATATGTGACTAGAACTGGAGAGATTAGTGGCACTGTGCATTCACATACCTAATGTGACCAGAGACTTGGGTTCCACCAGGTGTTTGCTCCCTGTTTGCTTTGCAAAGCTGAGTTTTACCTTAGTGGCGGGCATGAAACATTAAGTTTTCTGGACTGGGGGATGGTTCAGTTAGTAAAGCACTTGCCTTGTAAGCATAAGGGCTTAAGTCTGCTCCCTAGAATTCATGTGCAGAAGCCAGGTATGATGACACAAACTTATGATTCCAATGCTTAGGAGGTGGACACAGGTGGATCCCTGTGCTTGATGGCCCACTAGCCTAATGGCCAAGCCCCAATCCCAACAGTGACCTTGTTAAGAAGGTAAACTGTATGGTACTTGAGGAAAGATTCCTGGGGTTGACCTCTTGCCTTCCACAGGCACACACATACCTGCATATATACACAGTCAGAGATGAAGGAGACGGGAGAGGAGAGAGGGGAGAGGGGAGAAGAAGTAAGAGGGGAGAAGAGGGGAGAGGGGAGAGGGAGAAGAGGGAGAGGGAGAGGGAGAGGGAGAAGAGGGAGAGGGAGAGGGCAGGACACATCCACCCACCTGTTTATGCTCAACTGGTGGCAACCCTCCCCACAACCATCATACTTGGAAATCATCTTTTCCTTAAATAAGTGAAGCAACAGCATAGTATTTCAAAACAGGTGTTGAAAGAAATCAAGAATATTCAGTAAAAGAATAGCATTTTGTGGATTTTTTAAAGAGGTCTTAAGTAGAAAATAGGTAGGGACAGAGAACTAGGACAATGTCCATGCATTGTATGCAACAATGCAACACTGTCCAGAAAATACCATGGGATCTCAGGATTAGAGTGCTGTACTTGGTTCAAGCCCCATACAGAAGCAGCAGTCTCCAGGGACCACCTGCACAGCCATCCAATCCCACAGACATTTCTAATTGCCTCTGCCCTCTTGTGACCCAACTGGTCATGCTATCATTGTAGAGACCCTGTCCTTTGGCTTCTGTAACACTCTTCTCTCCAGACTCTTGTTTATAGCTGTGCTGTGATAGGGCATTTCACCAGGAGCCAAATACAGAGAGACAGGGAAGGGTCTGGAACCAATGGACCAAAATTATAGAAAATCAAAATCTATTGATATGACATGTTCACAGCTTCACAATCATGCCTTAAAATAATCAAATGTTACTTCTCAATACCAAAATACCATCATCCGGAGAAACTAAAAAGCAAAACTTAAGCATTGGATTTCATATTCCTTACAACAAGGTGACTTTCCATTATAATAAACATCTCTTCTATATCAGGAAAAACAATACAAACCTAAGACAAGATTTTCATTAGGAAAAAAAAAATAGGGCTTGGAGAGACTATGTATCAGTTCAAAGCACTTGTCACTATTTACAAAAGACCCAGGCTTGATCCCCAGAACCTACATGGCAAGTCAAAAACCAGCTGTGACTCCAGTTCCAGGGGATCTGATGCCCTCTTCTGACCGTTGTGAACACCAGACACATACACAAATGAGACCATCGAAAGATTCTCTTTTGCTTGCCAATCTGAGTTAAATTTCCTCTGAAGTCCTAACCCTGTCTCCATATAGATGGTACCTCTGTGACTCTGATGACGTCTTAAATCAATGCTAAAAAATGGCTAGAAACACAGGAGTCCCTTTAAGTTCACTATGTTCTCTCCCTTGCATGAATTTAAAATAAAAACACCACCATAAATAAAAAACAGAAGAACTAAAACCAAAAGTCCAGTTCTGAGCTTTTACTTCTATGGCTTCTATTGCCAGTTGTCCCTGTCTTCACTCCTCTGCAGTTGGTCTGATTGCCAGGTAGCCTTAGAGGTAGCAGTATGTGCCACCTGTACCTACTCTGTGACTGTACCCTCCCTCAGATTCAGAGAAAGGCCATATATAGATCCCATTAGCCCCTTACCAAGTTGATGTCCAGACTGGGAACTTGAAGTGTCAAAGGGCTCTGAGCTGGCCTCAGGAGCACTTGGCTCCCAGGATTCACGGTTCTCAGATAGCTCTGAATAGGCATCACCCAGCACCTTGTGAACTGCCACAGGCTCTCCATTTCCAGGGCCCTGATCCTCACTACTTGTGTCTGCCACAGCCCGAGTCTCTTCACCCATTTTCTCAGCAAACCACTGCTTGACCTGCTGGGCACTCATCTGGGTCTTGTCGCAGAGGGTCTGCAGGTCCTCCTCGCACAACATCTTGTGTGTCATGTAATAATCTTGCAGCAGTTCTCGGTTGCCAGGGGCTATGACCAGCAAACCTGGAGGGAAGTTGCCCCTCTTATAGTCTTCGTACCACTTAAGCTGGCCATTCTTAAGGGCATACCTGCTATCTCCAAACCAGCGTACCACCTCTGGCCGGGGCAGCCCTGTTTGGGCCATGATGGAGTCGTAGTCCTGGTTGCTTGGCCACTGTGTTTGGACAAAGAGCTGCCGAAGCAAGTGACGCTGCTGTGCGGTCTTTTTGTAGCTTACTTTGCTTGGCGGCTGTTCTACCAACTTGTTCAAACCGTCTTCCTCAGGCTCACAGACACTCATCCCCGGAAGCTCACTCTTGCCACTGGCTTCAGTGACCCGCAGGTTCTTGAGGTTGATTTTGATGGGGCTGACCTTCCGCTCTGCCAAGGTATGGCTAAAAAATATTTCAGAAGAGCCATTTTCACCAGGAACTCTCAGCTCACTGGCCAACTCTTCATCTCTACCCTCCTCCTCAGCACCCTCTTCTTCCTCCTTAGGCACATGCCCATCAGCCTTCTTTGTCTCCTCGGCATTCACCTTTTTCCGTCTCTCTGAGAACCAGCCATCAATTTCCCTTCGGGTCATTTTCGTTTCATTTCTTAGGCGGTCCAGCTCCTCCTCAGGAGGAAGTGGGTTTTGTGCAAAGCTGCTCTCTAGAACTCGCAGCTGCTCTGGGGCTCTCTCTTTGTATTTGGTTGGCGTGAAGTCTGGGGTCTGGTGCCAAGATTGTCGTTTGGTGGCAGGGTGACTTACTAGTGAGGTTGCTGTTGGGATACAGGTCACTTCTGGAACTTTCGATGACAGGGGAAAGGGCACCTCTGGCACAGAGTCAATGAGAACAGAGCCATGCTCTCCGGGCATCATGGTCCTGGAGCCCTTCAGGTTCCGGCAGTGATATCTCCGGTCACTGAACCACTTCCGCACCTCTCTGGTACTGAGGCCTGTCACTTTGGTCAGATGCTCTACTTCACTCTGCCCAGGAAATTGGTTCCGACAGAAGCTTCCTTTCAGAGCCGACAGCTGTTCATGGGACTTCTTATTTTTGTAGATGTTTGCATCAAGGAAAGCTTGAGAAGTTATGCTGGGGCATGCTGTGAGGAGTGACTGGGCTGCATTGACAACCTTCACAGCTGATGCTGTATTTGAACACACAGTGTTAATGGGTGCCACAGATGGCTTGGGAACAGATGCAGTTGTCAGGGGGAGGGACGAGCTTGATGCTTGTAACCCATTGGCCATCAATGGTTGAGTGACCAACAGGCCCCCTGCTGTGCCCTCAGGCTGCCCCACAGCATGGCCTGGGAGAGCAGCCTGGATGAGGTGCTGTACATTGCCAGCACTGGCAACAAGGGGGGTGTTTAGAACTGTGATTGTGGGCTGAGGCACAGACTGGATGACTGTATTGAACATCTTTTTCCTGGCATCTTCAATCTCCTCAGGAGACCAGCTGATTCCCTGCTTCAGCCTTTGGGCTGTGAACCAGATCTTAAGCTGTTCTTCAGGATACTTGGTCACCACAGTCAGATAGCAGAGCTCAGCTTTGGTTGGGTAGGGGAATTTGTGGAAGGAGTTCTTCAGAAAGCTGTTGGAGTCCATAGCTGCATTGTATGTTGGGATGCTGCTGAGGGGGATCATGACTTTTGGAAGGGCCTTGGATGTAGGCAGGGGTTGGTGGGTATGGTGCTGGGCGTGTACTGGGGGCTGCTGCTGGAGGGAGAGGAACTGTGCTATACCAGCTGGCAATACAGGCACAGTTCCTATCAGGGGCCCATTGGCAGGATGAGGGGGTTTTGTGGAATTAGCAGATGCCTGACTGACTGGAGCTGCCCCATTAATGAAAGTATGGTCCCCCTCTTTAACCTCTACCTCCCCCGCCAATGGCTTAGGCAAGGTCTCACTCCCAGGCTGATTAGGAGCATTCTCTTTAAGCATATGGATTTTTTTGGCTTCAGCTTTGCCTTTCATTATCTTCATGATTGGAGTCTTGGTAATGATGATTTCAGTCCCTTCAGTAGTAGACTCACCTGCGAGGACAGATGAGCTAGCATTCTCAGGGACACTCTGCTCCACTACTACATGATTGTCTGGCTTAGTCACATTCCACAAAAAGCTGGCTTCCCCTGAGTGACACTTGGCATTATGCAGGGAAAGCCCTTCAGGGGTTTTTGCCAGGAAACTGCACCTTGTACATACAAAATTTGGGTCTTTATTAAAGTCCGTGTGCTCTGAGTTCATATGTCCTACAAAGTGGGTCACATCCTGGGACCTGAAATCACACTCCTTACAGGAATATACATAGCCATCCAAAGTGCTCCGGTGCCCATTTGCCAGGGCAGAGCCATCAGTGCTGCTGGGGGCAGGGGCTGCCTCACTGCTGGCATCAGGTGCCTCTGAGGGAAGATCCTGCTGGGGACCTTCAGGCAGAGGTTCCACAGGCTGAGCCTCTGTGCTGGCACCTGGCAGCACCACGGTCTTAACTGGGATCATGCATGGGGTAGTGGATTTCCTCTTGCTGGCCATGGTGACAATCACTTCGGGTTACCAGCAGACAAGAAAGCCTTGTAATACAAACTCCAGCTATTCCATGAGGGTCTGGGAAGTGCTTCCAAGGGCAGTTTTGTCAGTTATTTGCAGAAAGTCACTTTTCCTTATTAAGCCTGGGGAGAAAGAGAAAAAAAAATATGATGAAGATCTTGCAGTCTCTGAATCTGTTTTTCAGGTCCCTAATCATATACTCACTGCTTACTTTCTATCTTGTGAGTCTTTTCACAAGAAGCTGGTGTGCTTTTTTGCTATGAATTGTAAGGCAGGAGCTCCTTGGTAGTTGTCCTGAGAATGATCTTGGATGCTCTGTACCATTTGATACATTTAAATTATACAGTTTTTCTTTGTTTATCTCCATATATCTTCACATTAAGTAACTCAGCTTATAGTAAAGAAGAGGGAGGGAAGGAAAATCATCCTTTTTGAGCCTAAAAATTAATTCTGACCAGTTTAGACTTAGAACAAAAGACCCAGTGTAATTCCTGTTTAAACATTTGGACCAACAAGGGTGTTTCTTTTCATAGTCTTCCCACATACAAGAACATGACAACGCCTCTGTCTCCTTCAAACCAGGCCCAGAGACCAAGTCATTTTTAGTGTGGATGCAGGCAGGGTGTGTAACAGCCAAGCCTGTCTTTCCTACTTGTTATCCTACTGCCTGTATTCCCAACAGTGAGTAAGCTGTACTTCCTCTACGTGCCTAGGACACTGTCACTTAGGTAAGCCAAGGATCAGAGAGTACCCACACCCTAGTTTAGATGCAGCACTCAAGTGTGAGGCCTCGTCCTGGACTCACAGAACTGCCTGCACACTTGTTTTGTGCTTGTTTGGTATCTGTCATTTTTATTTCTGTTAATGTCTTTTTTGTTCTTAAAAACACTTTTAAAACTTTGATCTGTTTGAAAGCAAGCCGAGAGATTTACTTATATGTAAAATAACTGTGATAGCTATTCCATAAGACACCATAAGGGATTTTTGCCCTGTGACCCCTGCCTGTTCATTAACAGAGTCTGCCATCAAGGCCTCTTCTTGAGCCTCACTCCTGACTATGGTGTGCACTCTCTCTCTCTCTCTCTCTCTCTCTCTCTCTCTCTCTCTCTCTCTCTCTCTCTCTTTTTTTGTTTGTTTGTTTTTCGAGACAGGGTTTCTCTATGTAGCCCTGGCTGTCCTGGAACTCACTCTGTAGACCAGGCTGGCCTCGAACTCAGAAATCCACCTGCCTCTGTCTCCCAAGTGCTGGGATTAAAGGCGTGCACCACCACCGCCCGGCTGGTATGCATTCTCTTATTCCCAAGTGCTTTCTCTTGAGTAAAGGACTGCTTATATCTATATTATATATTTTTTCTAAAACTCTAGCTTTTTGAATAAATATACACATCATCATCATTAAATTTCTTTTTAATAAATATTCAAGCTATAATGAATAAGAATATAGTGATTCTAATATCAAAATAAAATTAGTATCTGTTTGGATTTGATAAAAAAATATAAAGAAAATTTAAATATCTTGATTCAAATTCTTAGAAAATAAACAAGGTAAGTTTTTGTTTTCTTTTTGGCTTCTAAATCTAGCCTGATGATCATAATAAAATAAACTGTTACTAAGAAGGCTGTTATATGATAAACATACATCCAGATCTAACCACCAGTCACTGCTTCTACTACCATCCACTAGTGTCAGGGACAAACTTACTGAATTTAATTATAAAGACATTAATAGTAAAGTGAAGTTAAAAAAAAAAACTATCGATTGCAGTACATTGAGCTCCATAGAGACAGCGCCGGGGCAAGCGAGAGCCGGACGGGCACTGGGCGACTCTGTGCCTCGCGGAGGAAAATCAACTAAACATGGGCAAAGGAGATCCTAAGAAGCCGAGAGGCAAAATGTCCTCATATGCATTCTTTGTGCAAACCTGCCGGGAGGAGCACAAGAAGAAGCACCCAGATGCTTCTGTCAACTTCTCAGAGTTCTCCAAGAAGTGCTCAGAGAGGTGGAAGACTATGTCTGCTAAAGAAAAGGGGAAATTTGAAGATATGGCAAAGGCTGACAAGGCTCGTTATGAAAGAGAAATGAAAACCTACATCCCTCCCAAAGGGGAGACCAAAAAGAAGTTCAAGGACCCCAATGCACCCAAGAGGCCTCCTTCGACCTTCTTCTTGTTCTGTTCTGAGTACCGCCCAAAAATCAAAGGCGAACATCCTGGCTTATCCATTGGTGATGTTGCAAAGAAGCTCGGAGAGATGTGGAACAACACTGCAGCGGATGACAAGCAGCCCTACGAGAAGAAGGCTGCCAAGCTGAAGGAGAAGTATGAGAAGGATATTGCTGCCTACAGAGCTAAAGGAAAACCTGATGCAGCAAAAAAGGGGGTAATCAAGGCTGAAAAGAGCAAGAAAAAGAAGGAAGAGGAAGATGATGAGGAAGATGAAGAAGATGAGGAAGAGGAGGAAGAAGAGGAAGACGAAGATGAAGAAGAAGATGATGATGATGAATAAGTTGGTTCTAGCGCAGTTTTTTTCTTGTCTATAAAGCATTTAACCCCCCTGTACACAACTCACTCCTTTTAAAGAAAAAAACTGAAATGTAAGGCTGTGTAAGATTTGTTTTTAAACTGTACAGTGTCTTTTTTTGTATAGTTAACACACTACCGAATGTGTCTTTAGATAGCCCTGTCCTGGTGGTATTTTCAATAGCCACTAACCTTGCCTGGTACAGTCTGGGGGTTGTAAATTGGCATGGAAATTTAAAGCAGGTTCTTGTTGGTGCACAGCACAAATTAGTTATATATGGGGACAGTAGTTTGGTTTTTGTTTTTCTTTTCTTTTGGTTTTATTTTTGTTTTTTTTTTTCCATCTTCAGTTGTCTCTGATGCAGCTTATACGAAGATAATTGTTGTTCTGTTAACTGAATACCACTCTGTAATTGCAAAAAAAAAAATTGCGGCTGTTTTGTTGACATTCTGAATGCTTCTAAGTAAATACAATTTTTTTTATTAAAAAAAAAACTATCTAATAATAATAGGCAGTTTTCAGTGTCTAAATATACATTTTCAAGCAAAATGAGCATTTGTATATCCATATATATTTCTGTTTCCTCATATTATTGAACATATATTCATTGCATGGCTTTCATAATTAAAATGTCTACTGTCTAATCATGTCCTACAGTGGATTTAACACTATGGAATCCTGTTTAATGTCACAAAGGCTTCACCTGCCCAATTTAATGGTCACAGGAACACAGGAACAGCTCTTCCCATACTTTTTTCTATAGGTTATTTCCCAAGGTAAGTATACAGAAATAGGTCTATTAGCCTAAAGTACATAGTTTCTAAGTACCTTTAAATATAATTAGAAAATTCTTTGAAATAAGTGCTTTATAATGCCCAACATAAGAATGGCACAGTTCCAATCCTCTAGTGAACATATCAGTTATTGGAAAAATCATGAAAGATCTCAGAATAAAAGTCCAAGAAGAAAACAACAGATCAACTGAGCTTCACAAAAAGTAAAGCTGGACTTCAAAATTCACTTTCAAAATGACAAAATGAGGCTGGAGTTAACGATAGTGTTAGAAAGCTTTCTTGATATGCACGAGGAGCTGATCTTGAGCTACAGCACAAAAATGGGCTTTAAAAATCATCTATCTGATAAGTTGTACCTGGAATATATATGAAGATATTTTACAACTTAAGAAGAACACAATCTACTTGCCGGGCGGTGGTGACGCATGCCTTTAATCCCAGCACTTGGGAGGCAGAGGCAGGTGGATTTCTGAGTTCGAGGCCAGCCTGGTCTACAGAGTAAGTTCCAGGATAGCCAGGGCTACACAGAGAAACTCTGTCTTGAAAAACCAAAAAAACAAACAAACAAAAAACAAAAACAGAAAAAAAAAACAAAAAAAGACATACAAATGGATAATAAGTAATAAGTACATTTTAAAGTGTTTAACTTTGCCAGACATGGTAGCACACACCTTTAATCCCAGCATCTGAGAAGTAGAGGCTGGCAGATCTCTGTGAGTTCAAGGCCTGCCTAGTCTACATAGTGGGTTCCAGGACAGCCAGAACTACACAGTGAGACCCCGCCTCAAAAAACAAAAATTAAAAATAAATAATAAAACAAAAAGCACCAACATCATTGGTAGCTAAGGAAACAAATCAAAAATACAATGAGATTCCTCTGTACCCCATCAGGAAAGATGCAGTCACATGGCAGAGAACAAATTCTGACAAGACTGTGGCAAAGTTGAAGCTTTTACTGTTTCTGGTATGTGAAATGGTGCAACTACTTTGAACAAAAGATTTTGGCAGTGGCTCAAGAAGCTACTACATACATAGTTACCAAATATACCCAGTAATTCTACTCCTGGACAGATGCAAAACAGAATGAAAATGTGTGTGTGTGTGTGTGTGTGTGTGTGTGTGTGTGTAAGGGGGAGGCAGAAAGTCACAGCCTTTAGTTCTATAGAAAAGGGTCATCACTCACATGTTTAAGTTTATAATTTAGGTAAGAGTTTTGTGACACAGTCTGGCATTTATGTCTACCTGGAATAAGGGTGAATGGTAGTGTCTATAAGCATCATGCTTGGAAGGAGAGAGAAAAGAAAGATGGAAAGCCACCAACTGGAAGACACACTACCAGCTAGAAGAGAGCTATGGCTCACCACAAGCCCAGACCACCAGTGAAACTCAGTAGCAGATAATGCAGGACCCTTGCTTCTATGGCACAAATGCAAAAGCACAGGGCCAGTGCTGGTATTTGTGATAAGGACTGGGTTTCACTGAGCAATAGAGAAATAATGTCTTCAGTATTTTATTTACAAAACCTGAGAAGTGGCCCAAGTAGGGGAAGGTACATGTGTGCATATGGGTGCATGGGTGGGTATGTGCATGTGTGTGTGTGTGTGTGTGTGTGTGTGTGTGTGTGTGTAGGCCTAACATTGACATTGGGCATCTTCTTTGACTGCTTTCTACATTATATTCTGAGGCAGAGTCGATTGCTGAACCTGGAAATGGTTTTGGTTAAGTCTGGCTAGGCAGTTTGTTATAGGGATACTGACTCTGCCTTCTGTATGATGATATTACAGGCAGCAGCCACACCCACCCACCTTTCATGTGGGCTCTGGGGATTTGAACGCTGGTCTTCAAGCTTGCAAGACAAGGTTTTACCCACCAATAAGAAATTTGAGTGAGATGTATTACTATATTAACAACAACATAAATCATGAACTTTCCCATATGACAGAAGGGACCAGTTAGAGAAATGAAGGAAGGAAAAGTCAATTCATATTAATAATCAAAGCTCTAAAATCTTTAACAATAACCACAAAGTTTTAATAAAAACAACAGATAAAAAGAAACGAAAAGAAAGAAAAGAAAATCTAGTAATAGCCAGAGTGTATTCTTGAAAGGAAAGACTCAGAACTATAATGATATCAGGACTTTCCAGATTGTTTGATTTCAGTGGGATTAAAATCAGCCAAGATGCCACCATGTTGATGGTATAATCTAGGTGGCGAGTATGTGGACGCTCCCCCTTTATCTTTAATTTTCCTCTTTGTTTGAAACTTTATTTTTGGAAGTGTTGGAGAGATATGCCCTAAGCATTTTTTTCATGGAATTTGACAAACTGAATTTGAACTGTCCTTTCAAGAGGAAAGATAAGAAATAGCTTTATATTTTTGAAACAGAATAGTGAAAGGGGTTTTGTTTCTGCCAGAAACCAAACTTTAAAACTGCATGATCAAAGAGGCATGTTATGATAGATAAAGGGATCATTAAGTGACTATGATGGCAAGCCTTGATGGCTACTTTCAAGGGACTGAAGAAGTACCTAAGAGATTAATGAAACAGGCAAATCCCTGAGAGTCTGTTGGTATTTCCATAAAAGATTAACTACAGAGAAATACCATCCCACAGGCAGAGAGAGAAAACATCCAGCAGCAGACACTCTCTTCTGATGCCTGGCCACAGGATGTGAGCTGCTGTGCTCCTCCACTACTCCTTGAAGTGGACTGACACTTCGAAACACATGGAGCAAAATAGTTAATGTTTCCTTTCTTTTAAGCTGTTTCTTCCAGATTTTTGTCATAGCAAAGAAAGGGTAACAGATATATTTTATGTACATGGATTTTTATTCTTTTATTGTTTAACTTTTAATGTCTGTGTCTCTCTATGTGTATGCACATATGTGTGTGGATACCCAAAGAGACCAGAAGAGGACACTGGATACCCTGGAGCTGGAGTTATAAGAGGTTATGAACCATTTGATATGAATGCTGGGAACCAACATTGGGTCCTTGGAAAGAACACCTAACACTCTTAACCACTGACATCTCTCCAGGCCCTAAGTTACAGAGTAAATGAGTACTGTTGGGCAGAATCAAAGGATCCCAATTGGTGGTCATTGGTAGCAGAGGCTAGCACTGTCAACTACCGCCATAAACATTTGACAAATTCAAGCATCCAAATCAAGAGATGTGTGAAACATGAGATAAAGTACACACAAGAGGGGTCAATGTGCACTGACAGCACCTCTGGTTAGAAAAAGAAGTCCAGTTGTAAGTAAACACGTAAAGAAACCATTCTACTCCTTAAATCAAGTTCCCTTATTGTCTTCTAGGCTGTCATGTTTCTTGGCTGTACCTGCTTGCAAAAAGAAGATAGCAGCTATAGGCATCTGTGACAGCTGTAAGCACCAGAGGGCTTGCTCTAGAGCCCGTTTCCTGTACTTTCCTTTCTTTAGAGAAGATGGCTCGCTCATGCTATGATCCTTTCTTCTCAACCAAGCAATAATTTGGTCATCAAAATGATACTGCTGGCTAGGTGTGGTGGCATACACCTTTAATCCCAGTAGAGGCAGTTGTATCTCTATGAGTTACAGGTCTTTACATAGGGAGTTTCTGGAGAGAGAGAAAGAGAGAGAGAGAGAGAGAGAGAGGGAGGGAGGGAGGGAGGGAGGGAGGGAGGGAGGGAGGGAGAGAGAGAGAGAGAGAGAGAGAGAGAGAGAGAGAGAGAATATATGAATTATGTTTTACAAGACCTGAACAAGCTCTAGCCAGACAAAAATCTCAGCTCAGAGAAAGGGAAGTGAGCACAGACTCCCACCCTTAGCCAAGGAGCTATTTGATTACTACATGCTATAAGGAAAAATCAGCGCTCTAATGGAGTGACACTGAATACAGCAACCACACTATGGAGGAGGCCCTATGCTCAGGAGTAGTTGGCCAACACAACACAGACTCCATAGTTTGTTTTTGTGTACTCTTTTGTTTGTTTTGTATTTTTTGTCCTTTGGACATTTTTTTTTGATGAGAGAGAGAGAGAGAGAGAGAGAGAGAGAGAGAGAGAGAGAACAGGAAACTGGGTGGGTAGGGAGGTGGAGAAGTTATGGGAGGAACTGGGGGAGGGAAAGAATACGATTAAAATACATTGTTTAACAATTTGAAAGAATAAAAGATATTTTTAAAAGAAAATTATAGTGCTTCAAAATGTGCTTATGTGGCCAGTGAGATGGCTCAGCAAGTAAAAGCATCTGTGACTGAACCCAATGGCTTCAGTGTAATCCTCAGGACTCACATGGTAGAAAGACTGTACTTGTCCTCTGACCTTCACATGCAAACCGTGGTGTGCTCACACAACACACTTCAATTTTTGTTTTTGTTTTTTTAAAAAAGATTTATTTATTTTTCATGTATGAATGTTTTGTCTTCTTGTATATATGTGCAGGATTTAGGCATGGTATCAGTCACTATGTGGATGCTAGGACTCAAACCTGGGCCCTTTGCAATAACAGCCAGTACTCTTAACCTCTGAGCCATCTCTCCAGCCCCAATTCAAATGTTTTTGGTTTTGTTTTAATGGCAAGCAATGGAACAACAACAAGGGGACAGAATTTAGGCTTTTAAAGTAAGTGTTATGCTCAAAATAAATAATTTATTTGCAAATGAGCTACATCTTATTTGGATCCTGATTCTAAATAAACTAAGAACAAAAAGCCATTTTTAAAAAAACTATCAGGCAAACAAATATGTTAGCATTTTAGCTTATTGTCACACTGAAAAACAATAAAAAACACCCAAAACCAGTGGTTTAAAGGAAATAATGTCTGTCTAATGATTCTGAGTAGCCTTAGCTGGGAGATTCTTTGCTCTGGATTGGGAAGCTAGAGACCAGGATATGGCTTCTCTCCTGTATCTGTCACACTCTGGCTGGGATGGCTGGGATGGCTGGGATGGCTGGGACAGGACTCACTCTTCTCCTTACACAGCAGCTTAGGCCTTCTCACAGTATGGCAGTAAAGAATAGTGAGACTACTTGTACAGTGGATGACTTCCAAGACAGGAAGTTGCCAGCCACCTTAGGAGTTAGATCTGGAACTGCCAGTATTATTTTTGACATACTCCACTGGTGAAAAATAAGTTATAAGGCTAATCCCAATTAAAGGGTATGGAAAACAGATCCCCCCCCCAAACCAGGGATTTTCCATACTAGAAGCAATGGTAGTATTTTTTTTTAGCCCACCTATCAAAAATGGACATTATATAGCATTACAGAATTACTTAATGTCTTTGTATTTTAACACTAGCATTTCAGTTATATCAAAAGTCCCAAATTGGTTAGCATGACACACAGAAATATTTATGAACAAAACAACTCATGATATAGTAATTAACTGGATGGTGAAAGAATCACAAGAAAAAAATGGGAACTGGGTAAAAATAAAAAACTGACCATTCTACTGCATATATTTCATATTCATAAATAAAAACAAAATCTGACATAAAAGGGTATATGATAAAGCCTTTATAGCAACTTCTAAAAAAGTGTTTTGTTTTAAATGTTTATCTTTCCTTTCTTGGAAATTACTAACTTTGAATGTGACAGCCAGATACTGCCACCCACCTTCCTACTGCTCAAGCCAACCTTAAACAACTATCTTTCTGGGAATTTTCCACCCCACTAAGGAAACTAAGTTAATGTCAATTCTACCACTCAAAAGGCATCTTATCTCTCCCCGCCCCCTATTCTCAATGCCCCTAGGGGATTACTCATGCTTCCCACCCTCTTTTAACACAGAGAACCTACTAAGCAAGGAAGAGGACAGGATGTGCCCAACACAGCAGATCCTCATTCTGTTTTAGGCTACATTTAGGATATCTACTACAGCAAACACAGTCCTTTTAGTTTCACATTCCCTTATAGATGGCTTGAAGAGTTTACAATTATTCCAGTGGGTTTGGTGGGTAGTGGTCATTCTTCTTCTCATCTTTTTCTTTATTCTATTTTGTCTTACTCTTTTTTTATTTTTTTTTATTGGATGTTTTATTTACATTTTATATGTTATCCCCTTACCTCATTCCCACCCACCCACCCAGGAACCCCCTATCCCATCACCCCTCCGCCTGCTTCTCTTTGGAGGTGCCCCTACCTACCCCCCCCACTCCCACCTCCCCGCCCTCAAATTCCCGCCCACTGGGGCATCCAGCCTTCATGAGACCAAGGATCTCTTCTCCCACCTATGCCCGACAGGGCCATCCTCCCTTACATATACCGCTGGAGCCATGGATCCCTCCCTAAGTGCTCCCAGGCTGGTGGTTTAGACCCAGGG
Source organism: Grammomys surdaster (assembly GCF_004785775.1). Classification (NCBI taxonomy): domain Eukaryota; kingdom Metazoa; phylum Chordata; class Mammalia; order Rodentia; family Muridae; genus Grammomys; species Grammomys surdaster. Next base: position 925,213 of record NW_021620421.1, on the reverse strand, counting down.
AGCTCTGGTTGGTTGGTATTGTTGCTCTCCTCATGGGGCCTGCAAACCCTTTCAGCTCCTACAGTCTTCACTCTAACTCCTCCATTGGGAACTCCATGATCAGTTAAATGGTTAGCTGTGAGCATCTGCCTCTGAATATGTCAGACTCTTGTTCTTTCTCCTCCCTCTTTTTTTCTTTTGAGACAGGGTTTCTTTGTGTAACAGCCCTACCTGTCCTAGAACTCACTCTGTAGACCAGGCTGGCCTCAGATTCACAGAGATCTGCCTGCCTCTGCCTCCTGTGTGCTGGGATTAAAGACATGTACCACCACTACCTGGCTCTACTTTTCTTTCTTTAAAAGGATTAAAAGGGTATCTTATAAAGGATTACTATTGCTGTGATGAAACACCATGGCCAAATGCAACTTGGAGAGGAAAGTGTTTGCCTGGCTCACACTTCCACATTGTAGTCCACCACTGAAGGACATCTGGACAGAAACTCAAACAGCACAGGAACCTAGAAACAAGAGTTAATACAGAAACCATGGAAGGTGCTGCTTACTACTGGCTTGCTCATCATGGCTTGCTCAGACTGCTTTCTTATAGCACCCAGGACCACCAGGGACAGCACCATCCACAATAGGCTGGGCCTTCTCACATCAATTGCTAATTAAGAAAATGCCTTACAGGCTTGCCTACAGCCTACTCTTATAGAGGCGCCTTCTCAGTTGAGGTTCCCTTCTGTCTGATGACTCTAGCTTATGTCAAGTTCACATAAAAATAGCCAGCACAGTACCTATATAGCCAATTTTAGTTTTATGGGTTTTGGTTGTTTTTTATTGCTTTGTAGTCTACAGAAGACTTAGGTGTCAAGGCCTCTTTCTCCTCCCCGAAGCCACTTCAGTGCTTTAAAGGTCCTCAAAGACAGAGCCAAGTGCATACAGCAGCCCCAAAATGCCTCCCTTGACTCTGTGTGCCTTGGTCTGCTGCCCCCCAGGAAATTAGGCTGAACATGAGTATGATCTTGAAGAGTTCTGGGAAAATGTGGAACTTTCCTGATGAAGTACAATTGGGCCTGATAGTTTGATATAAGATCAGAAGAGGATTGTGTAGATGTATCCTGGCTCTTAAGCTGATCAACCCATTGAATGGCATTTAATATTGCCTATCAGGAAAAAAATGGTAACTTCCTGAAGAGCTATTAATAGCATTCAAAATATCACTCCAGAAGTGAGCATGTGTCAGGCCTTTACTTCCAAGGAACTGAAGCCTGTACTCCTGCAGTTTTTCCCTGTTGGAGCACTGCCTTTCTCTGGATGAAGGAACTAGAGCTTCTTTAACAGAGAAGGCAAGAAAGGGCTCAATAGCTTTCTTCCCTCTTTGACAAGTAGAATAAGTTTAAAAATTAACTTTTGAGTTTTGTTGTGCTTTATAAAAAAGAAAAAGAAGCCAGGGATATGTTTACTGGAGGCACAGTATGGTGTGAGGGAAAGTGGTACATTCCCAGGCCCATGCTGAGGCATCCCTTCCCCCCCACTCCCCGAGGTACCAGTCACAAGACGAAGGTATAGTATAGAATAGAGTTTATTTGGGGCATGGGGAGAGGTGAGTTGAGGTGGTAGTAGAGACAGAGAAAGGGAGAAGGAGAGGGAGAGGAAAAGGATGAGGAGGAAGAAGAGGAGGAAGAGGAAGAGGAGGAGGAGGAGGAGGAGGAGGAGGGGATGTCCATGAGCTCATGGAGAGAGGGGAGAGGGGAATGGGGAGAGAAGGGACAGAGAGGAAGGGTGTAAGAAGAGCAAGAGAGTGAGTCAGGCATACCTGGCTATTGCCAGATAACTGTGGGGTGGAGCCTAGAAGAAATGTCAACAGAATTCACTTAAAAGGAAGATAACCCAGATGGCATCAGAAAGGACTAGGAAGCAAGCTTTTGAGGGAGCTAGTTTAATGACAAGAACTAAAAGATAAGACCAGCTGATAACACCTGCAGCTGCTGTCCCACTAGCATCCTAGAATTGGGGAGGGAGGACTAAGGAGAAGCAGATGTTTATTCACTTATGAATTCCTTTATTTGCAGCATTATTCACAAGAGTTAAGAGGTGGACACAACCTAACGTCCACTTGACAGACAAAGGGATAAAAAGAATGTGATGAATATAGAGAGTGGAATATTATTTAGTCTTCAAAAGGAAGGGCACAGAATAGAGTTTTTTTGGGGCATGGGGAGAGGTGAGTTGAGGGGATAGTAGAGACAGAAAGGCAGAGAGAGAGGGAGAGGTAGAGGAGGAGGAAGAAGAAGAGGAGGAGGAGGATACAGTATTACAACATAAAGAGACCTTGAGACAGCTGAATGAAAAGAACCAGACATCAGAAAGCCATTAGTTTTTGTACCTAAGTAAACCCTGGTTATTAGTAGTGTTGGGAAGATGATTAAGGTACAGACTGCATGTAATTCTTATCTGCTCAGACTACATCCTGAATAGGACTTCAGCTCATATGAGCTATAGTATAAGCCAATACAAATAGCACTAGTATTAGAATTCTTAACCCCATGCCTAGATCCCATTTATCCATGTGTTTAACAACTAAAAACTATCATTATATGTCAAGCATTGTGTGACATGGTAGAATTTGAAGAGCAAAAGGACAGAAAATTTGGAAGAGTTAGGAATGTCTGTGTGAATGACCAGAGGGCCTGTGGTAGGATCATCCCTGTCTGCTCAGTCCAGCCGTGCTTCCTTAGCTTGCTAGGTCTCTTCATGCTAGATTTCTCCTCTTGAGAGAGAAAAATGAAATGGAATTCGACGTAGATGTGGTGATAGTTATAGGAGGTGCACAATGATAGACATAGTTGCCACTGACATCTCTTCTGGGTGGGCTGCAAATTGAGGACTTCTTTCATTTCTGATCACCTCATTTTGAAAAGTCATGCACAAATTCTTATGTGTGCAAAGGATTGATGTTTTAGTTTGGTGATAGGATGTGCTCAAAGAACTGGTCTCCAGAGAGACTGCAGAATGAATTGAAGGTTCTTACACTGCACACGTAGTTACTAAAGGGTAAAATGATGACCTTCAACCACGAGACAAGTCAAATACAGAAAGAACTTGTTGGTTGTGTAGTAAACAGTTAACTTATTTTGTGCCTACAAGGGAGATCAACTAAGAAAGCAAACATCACAGTTGTGATAAGCTCTGGGCCTTGGTGACACAAGAGCCTGCAGAGCAAGCCATGTGAAGGTGTATCTGGGAAGGCATCTGGGCTGCACACATTCCCCTCTTCCTCTACATTGACTGCTTCTGAGTCTCCTTAGAGCTATAGCTTCAACTTGGAGGCAAACATAGGTTGTGTTTGGGTACTGCATCCTGTAGGGGCAGTGCCCATGCATAGTACTACAGCAGCTACCTTCAAAAGTGTGTCAGCATTGAGATATTTGGGGTATATAGGAACATGATTTACCATCCCTGTCATCTATCTGAATGGTCTCAGCCTCAAGCCCACTAGCCTATTACTTTCTTACTTGTTATCTGTAAAAGTTCTGGGAAATGTGTCATTTTAGCATTTGGTTAAATTTAACTTTTTTGTTTTGAATGCATAGAATACTCATATTGTTCTAAAATTAGGGGGTCCATGGGGCCTAATGGTTAGCTAATGGCAGTACAAATGTAGTGCCTTTGTATTTTTCACACGTGCATACTATTCCAGTATCTAGATATGCTATAGTTGATTTGACTGACTTTTTTTGGTGATTGTGATTGGGTTGTTTGTCATCTGTTGCTGTTCCAGTGCTGATCATGTATTACATACTTTATATATGTGTGAGTTTATCAGTAGGCTGAGTTCCTATCTATGTCAGAGTGGCTGAGTTGAATAAAGGAGAACGTTTCCATTTTTGTTTTAGTGGATCTTATAAACTGTGAGTAAGTATATCTATTTTTGAAGCCTTACTCACTGAATGTAACCTCAGATGTCTCTGGTTTTCCCCAAGCAAGCAAAAGAAAAGCAGATAGTTCTATATTTCTTACAGTGATGGAATGAAGACTATGTGTCTGACCTTGTGGACTTTGTAGTAAGGTCAGTGAAGAGAGTTGTCAATGGGACTAAGTCTGTAGGAGAAGGAGGGATGGTGGATTTTCAGGGTGACCCAGGGAGGGTTTTTATTTTTCTAAATGAATGTTCTTCAGAGATTCTTGTAAGCATGCCAGCCTGCAAGCTATTTAGCTTGAAAACTATGTTGCCTACACTGGAAATTTTCAATTAAAACAAAACAAATGTAATTTCAGAAGTAAAACCACATCCAGAACAAACCATTTATAATGCTTTAAAATTTTTTAGTTTAAATTTAATAAAGTAATTTACTTTTGTATTTGAAACAAAATTTAGGATTCAAGTCTGTTTCCCAGTAACACATTTACTTTGAAAGCAGCTTTCTCACACCTCCATGGAACAAGTGATGGCCACTTGCCTCTTCTGCTACCCTAGCCTTACTCCCAGCCCTACCCCAGCCCCGTAAGTCTCACCCCACTTCCTGTATTTTTTCTGTGGGTTTGAGTGGGTTTTGGCAAAGACTAGAGTCTTTTTCACTGTGGACATTGGCATTTCACAGCCTCTCTACTCATTAGCAGTCTGATCCATTTGCTCCCAGAAACACTTGGGAGGAAACCAGCTCAGTCTAGTTTCCCCTAGAACAGATGCCCACTATCAGCAGCTCAGAGCTCCTTTTGCTTTCTGCATGGTGCTTTCTAGTTCCAAATATGTTTTGGTTAATAATAATGCCATCATCTTAGTCACCAAGTTAAAGTCTGTCTCCATTCACATGGACACAGCACACATACCCTGTACTTTCAAAAGAGTTTTCAGAACCCAGCTACCCCTTATTGCCTCAGTTTCTCCCAGCCCGATGCCAGCCACTGTCATCTCCTGCCTGGACTTCTTTCATATACTGATAGATGCCCCTGTACAGCCTCTAACTTTTCCAAGTTTGTTCTTAGTACAGCCAGTAGAGCCATGCACTGAACTAAACATAAGGCAGATCCCGTCAGCCCTGTATTTAAAGTCCTCCTGTGGATTGCTTGTCTCAGAGAAATTTTAACAACATTGTATGTCTGCATTGTCCCAACCCCACAGCTCTTTAATTTGGTCTCTTCCTGCCCTCTCTCTACCTCTGCCACCATTTCAACACCTAGTGCCATCTGCTATGTCTTCCTGGAATATGCTTCCCCACATACACAAGATGGTTCACTTCATGTCCCAGCCAATACCCCAGTGCTGGGGATTGAAAACAGGGCCATGTACATGTGAGACAAGTGCTTTTCCATTGAGCTAGCTGTGTGCCCAACTCCCAGCTCTTCTTTTAGGACTAGATGAGTAGTCACTCTCTGAGACAGTGCCAATGAACAGGCCCAAAAGTAAATACTGAAACAAAGCAGATAACTTTCCTGAAAGTGCCCCCTAGGGGTAACACATTTTCTCACATTTTGTTCATTACATCTAACCTTAGGTAGACAGGGAATTCCAATGTGTCTAGGAAAGCAAGCTCCCGAGTATTAATGGTCCAAATAACCACAGAAGACTATTGGCTTCTTGAGTTCAGAGATGGCATAAACTTAACAAATCTAACCTACATGAAGGTATTTGCATGTGTCCTCACTATACAATACTATTCTAAAACCCTTTCCATTGGTGCTAAGTGTTGAGCTCCTTGTCTCTGGAGATGCTAGAACAATGACTGTTCTAACCACCAAGCAGTGGTGTATTTGAAGGACCCTCATACAGAGGTGGCTGGCTAAACTGAGTCTTTCAAGTACCTCTTATTCTGGGACCTCTGTGTTTATAACATGCTCGCCCTTCTGAGCTTGAAGCATAACGTAGCATTTACTTTAGAAGTGATAACATCTGAGTGGAGCAGACTATTTCTGTTGGTGATTTGTCAGAAACAAGAACTGTTTGAGGGGTTAAAGCAGAGAGCCTTAGCCCTGAGCCCTCGAATGAACTATGAGTTTTAAATGCAGAAAGTATTGAGACCTGTAAGCACTCAGGGGGTTAAACTAGCCCAGCTCTGGGCTCTGACATTCTTTACCACTGACAGAGATGGGATTAGACAGATTTGAATTTTGTGTAAGCTCTTTATTTTCAACAGAACTCTGAGTACTCCAACCAGCAGATCTGCTGTATTACCACAGTCCTGCCTACACACACTCCTGATGGAAGATGGTTTCCTATGTGTGGTGTCCTTTGTGAGTGCTGCTGACTCACCTTGATCTACTCACTCTATCTCACAGTGACAGAGCTCTAGTAGATGTAACAGGAACAATGCAGCGTATCTTCTTTGTTTTATATCATTATTATTGTATTTTTTCTGTGCATGGGCACACATGCCATGCACAGTGTACAAATGGAGGTCAGAAGACATTTTGTGGGAGTCATTTTCTTCTTCTACTATGTGGGTACCAGATATAGGACATGTCAGGCTTGCCAGCAAGCTCCCTTACCTATTAAGTCACCTCGTTGGACCACAGCCCCTCATCTGACAGTGAGGAAAAAGTAAGAATCATTCTAACATTGATAATGCCCTTTGTGCTGGCTGGTTTTATGAGAGATTGACACAGCTGAAGTCATCAGACCCTGGTGGTCCTGGGTGCTATAAGAAAGCAGTCTGAGCAAGCCATGATGAGCAAGCCAGTAGTAAGCAGCACCCCTCCATGGTTTCTGTATTAACTCCTGTTTCTAGGTTCCTGCGCTGTTTGAGTTTCTGTCCAGATGTCCTTCAGTGGTGGACTACAATGTGGAAGTGTGAGCCAGGTAAACACTTTCCTCTCCAAGTTGCATTTGGCCATGGTGTTTCATCATAGGAACAGTAATCCTTACTAATAAAGGTACAAAATCTAAGCCTTCAACAACTGTTTATTTAAATCACCTTCAAATCAGAAATGAGTCATACACTTCTCCCTATTCTCATCTCAACCACTGTCCTACAGGTACACATATGGGCACATGCACAAACACATAGACACTCATTCAACACAACTCTTGGGACAGACACACATAAATATTCACATACACATTCACCCAGACTCTTAGGCTAGTGTCTGGGTGAGTTAACTTTCTCAACAAAGTAGGATGCATTTATTTCCTTTCTATGGGACTGAAGGTGCCTTAATCACAAGTTTCTACTGGGCATGGTGGGCCCGCTTGTATCCCTAAACTTGGAAGACACAGACAGGAGGATCACAATTTTGAGGCTAGACAGGGCTATACAATTATACCCTGTCTCAGAAAAAAATAGTTTCTAAGAATTTTTCTGAATTCTATGTTTTAAAATTTTATGTGAAGGGCTGAGGAGATGGCTCAGTGGATAAGAGCACTGGCTGCTCTAACAGAGGACCTTGGTTTGGTTTCCAGCACCCACATGGCATGTATGTTACATTGCCTGTAATGTAACTCTAGTTCCAGGGAATCTACTCTGGCATCTGGATTCCTCATTATCAGGCATGTATGTGGTGAGCATGTAGACATTCTCAAACACACAAAACATAAATAAACCATTTTTAAAATCTGATATTGTATGTCTGCCTTACAAATCTGGCAAAGTTTATCTGTCTTTAAGAAAAACACCATTTTACTGGGATCTATGGGTTTGTTGTTGTCTCTATGATAACCTCTAACCAAAAAAATCATCTGACTTTACTTAAAATACTATTTAACTCCAATAAAACCCAGAAAACATTCCATTAAATGGACCTCTCCCATCCTCCTCCCTCCTACAGAGCCAACTCGCTAGACTCCATCTCATTTATCTAACCTCCTTGCTCAGCCTTTGGCTCACTATAGGCACCACTCCCTCTTCTCATTTTGATCAAACTACTTGCTTCTGGATGACCAGTCAAGTGGCTCTTCCCAATAGCTCTTCTGTAGCTTTTATCAGAGTCTCAAAAGCCATTAAGGACCCTAAGGACCCAGGGAGGCTAAGACCCACATTTGAGCAATCTCACCTAGGTAGAGACTTGGAGTCTTCTATACCCAAGTGACTACCAAAGCACTAGCTCCATCATCCAATCACAACTGATAGGTTCCTCTCTGACCTTGGTACCTATTGCCTAAGAAATAAAAGAAAAGAAAAACATCTAGGCTCCATGTTCTAGAGCCTGTATCTTCACCTCCAACTGTCTGTTGTAGTCTGTTTGGGCTGCTGTAACAAAATGCCATAGAACAGGTGGATTATAAATAGAAATTAATTTATCCCATCTCTGGAACCTTCAAGATTGCCTTGCTGGTGTGGTAGACACTGTTTGCTGAGGGCCTATTTTCTCAGTCAGTTATCATGTCATTGTGGCCTCATATGGTGGAAGAGTCAAAAGAAGAGTACTTGAGGCCTCTTTTTAAAATGCACCTACACTGTCCACTGGGATTCCTTCTCCATGGTCTGATTGCTTTCCAAGAGCTGCACTTCCTCATCCTACCCTGGGGGCTAGGATTTCAATGCATAGGTTTGGGGGACACAAACATTCAGACCACTGTACCATTTGTCCAAGCAGAGACCTCCACATCACTTCCACATCATGCACCCTGCTCCTTTCTTTCCCTTATGTGCTATATCAGTTGATTTTATCATTTCTGACAAAACCAGCTTGTGACCAAAACAACTTGAGGCTGTGGATTATCTACTTGTCTAATTGCTGTGACAGAGTTCTTGACAGGCACTGAAGGAAGGGCTTGCTGTGGCTCACAGCCCAGGGCACAGCACCTCATACCATGCACTCACATTTCACTCTTGAATGTGGCCCTGGATAAGTAAAACTCAAGATTCTGATGTAGTTCAATTGGTCTAATCACCTTCTGTCTATCCTTTCAGTATCATAGATAAAAATCATTACCTAATCTAATGCAATACAGATTTTGACCCCTGTGATGTCTTCAAAGTGTTTTATAGTTTTAATTTTTTAATTTGGTCTTTGATCCACACTGCATTAATTTTTTTTCTGTATGGTATAATGGTCTCGCTTTATTTAGCTGCACAAGGATATCTAGTTTTCCCAGCACTGTTTGTTAAAAGGAATATCCTTTTCCCACTAAAAAAAACTGATCAAAGATCAACTATGTGTGTATCAGTTAATTTCTGAACTCCCTATTTTATTCCATCGATCTAGGTTTTCATTAACAATTTTAATATTGAATATACAATGAAGTCATAGTTTAAATAAATCAAATAATGCTTTATTTCTGTTTTGTTTTTCAGTGGGACTGCTAGAACTTTTAAAATTACACATATGGCTTCCACTATATTCGTACTGGGCAGTACTATCCTTAGATGCTGTGAACTGGAGCCACAGGCAGTGTGGGAAACAGCTGAGACACTATAGGATGAACTGATTCTGAGTTCTCTTCCCCTTTTGCTTGCCGACCAGAGCTCAGGGAGAGGGAAACACCATGGCTAGTGAGGCTTGTGAGTAGAGCGCACTCAGTGTCAGAACCTGACCACTTCAACATAGCAGCTGTTAGCTGCAAGTGTTAATGTGCCTACCAGACACTCACAATGTAGCCAATGTGAGAATTCAGAGTTCTGTAAGTGTAAAATACTGCAAAGACATAGTACGAAGGATAAAAGATCTAAGAAGTTATATCAATTACATATTAAAACACTAATACATTAATAGATCTGGTTAAATAAAAATGTATAAATTATTGTTGTATATACATGTATGTATATCTTATATACACACATATTTGTAAAAGGAAAGCTGCATGGGAGAGCACAGGGATGCTCCTGGAGAAGTCAGAACATCACTTTAAGACTTTGCTCTGCCTTTCCACCAGGGGTCCTAGGGTTTCAATTTAGATTTTCAGGTTTGTGTGACAAGCACTGTTACTGAGACATCTCTCTGGCCCATAACATATATTATTAATAGTAACTTAGGCTTTTTCTTTTTTTTTTCTTTTCTTGTTCTAGCTATTTTCTTTCCATGCCTCCCTCCCTCTCTCCTTTCCACCCTTTCTTTCTTTCATCTTCCCTTCCCTTTCCCCTCTTCCTTCTTCTTTGAGAGAGAATCTTACTATGCATCCCAGGAACTTGCAACTTCCCTGCTTCAGTGCTAGATTATAGGTATGTGCCACCATGCCTAGATCATTTTGCTTGTTTTTTCCAAGACAGGCTCTCATATAGCCTAAGGTAGCCTTATATTCACTATATAGCCGAGATGAGTTTAGATGTTTGATGCTCCTGCCTCCATCTTCTGAGGACTAGAGTTACAGACGTGCGGCACCATAACTCTGGCTCTACTTTGTTTTGTTTTTCAGTGCTGGGAATTGACTCCAGGGCCTCACCACGTGCTAAGAAAGCACTTTACCATTGAGCCCGGCCCCAACCTTAGAGCTGTAGATTCACAGCAAAATTAAGGACAATGGTTTCTCATATATCCCATCCCCATCCATATGATGCCTATAGAGTTATGAGCATCCTCCACCAGAACAATGCATTTTCTGTATTTAATGATCACATAGACCCACAGTCTACACTAGGGCTCACTTACATACTCTATGAGTTTGGGAAAATTGACTGTATTCACTATTACAGTATCATGCTCTGTTCTATTTATCCTTTCCTCCCACTGCAAATCACTGATCTTTTTCCTATTTCTGCAAATCTGTCTTTTTAAAGATCTGTCATAGAATCACAGAGCATGTGGGTTCTACAACTTACTGTTATGCAGTAAAGTTCCATGCATGCCTGCTTCCTGGAAGTGCTAGCCTCTCTGCCTTCACCTGTACTAGCATTGAGCTTCACCAGTTCAAATAGGACATTTTCAATGAAGGCTTTCAATTTTCCACTGCCCGTAAACTATCTATTATAGCATATCCATCACAACTTCTAAATATACATCTAACTTTCATTCCAGATTAAATATTTTCTCCTCTTCCTCCTCCATCTATAGCAGAATCGAGAACACAGTATACACTCACAGATGTTGAGTCAACGATGACTGAAGTACAGGAAAGGATTAGTTTCTCATAAAATAAAAGTTACAACCAGACAGCAAAGGATCTCAAACAAACAGGTTAGGCTGAAAACATCTATTAACCAACAGCTAGACTCATTTACAAGCTGCAATTAACATTTTAATCCAATCAACACTTTAGTCAAAAGTATTTCAAATGTGTCCAATGAAGAGATAGAGAAAATAGCCCCTAATGCTCAGAAGACTGGAACTGGCTTGGAAACATGGGGACTAGCCACAGAAAAAGGATGGCTAAAACCACATTCCATATCCATTAAATACTGATGGCCAGACCCTACCAGAATAGAGGCAATGAAATGAGCCTTTGATGTAGTTTCCACAGAAAGCCACCAACATGATTAAAGGACTAGAAAATGAGATTTATGGGCCATGGTCAGAGGAACAGAGACAACTTTGCCTAGAAAAGAGAAAAGGCTGAAGAGTGACTTAACCATTTTCAATCATTGTTATTACACAGACAACAGTAACCAGATGGTCTCCAATTCCACCAAAGACAGAATATTGAAAAGTACTTAAACTGCAACATAAAAAAAAAAAAATGTTGTCTAGGTTAACAAAGAACCTGACAGTTAAGAACTAGAATACAGTGAAACAAACCCAGGGAGTGTAGGGTGTAGCATTTCTGAACCCCTTTATTAGGCTGAAAAGCAGCAAAAGAGAAGGGTGTGTTCAGGCAGTCCTTTGTTAAGAGCCAATTCTCAACTGGCTACTCCTCAAAACTTCTAACAAACAACCATAAGAAACAAAAAAGAGGCCGGGCGGTAGTGGCGCACGCCTTTAATCCCAGCACTTGGGAGGCAGAGGCAGGCGGATCTCTGAGTTCGAGAGTTCGAGGCTAGCCTGGTCTACAGAGTGAGTTCCAGGACAGCCAGGGCTCCACAGAGAAACCCTGTCTCGAAAAAACCAAAAAACCAAAAAAAAAAACCAAAAAAAAAAAAAAAGAAACAAAAAAGAAGGTATGAACACTGAAGCACAGCACCCTCTGGTGTACATAACTGTCCTTCAATCAACGAACATTCTTGAAATTGTACTTCTCAATATCTGAGATCCAAATCAGGACAAAACTTAGACAGATGTACAAAGTTACTATTAGATTCATTTACCACTATATCTTCTATTATCAACCATATACTATGCACTCCCTTTGGAACAAGGATTACCATAAAGGCAACTTCAACTCTCATACTTAGTAAACACTGGTATCACCCAATAAACCTTTTGAATGCTCAGTTCAGATTTTGATACATCATTTGTACCAAAGTTGGCATGTGAGCATTTTGTGTTGAGGCATGATAATATCATCTGCCAAATAATATGAACTTGACAGCATTTTTTGGAGTGTATCTATCACGTATAAAAGTAAGGAAACAACACGCCCCTGTTCTGTTATGGTATAACGCTACACACAGGTCTTTCTTACTACTACCACAATCTTCCTAATCAGGATATACATGTTGTGATATCCCACAACATGGTACCAATTTCTGTCTTAGGGTTTTTATTATTGTGATAAAATAGCATGACCAAAAGCAATTTGGGAATTAAAGGGTTTATGTCATTTTTCACTTCCAGGTAACAATCCAGCACTGAGGGAAGTCAAGGTAGGAATTCAAACAAGGCAGGAACTGAATCAGAGGCCATGGAGGAGTGCTGCTTACTGGTTTGTTTCTCATGGTCTGCTTAGTCTGCTTTCTTATATCATCCAGGACTTGCTCAAGGGCGGTAATACCCACAGTGTGTTGAACTCTCCTACATCAATCACTAAGAAAATGCTTGGCAGACTTGCCTATAAGCCAATCATGTGAAGCATTTTTTTTTTTAACCCAGAGTCCCTCTTCCCAAATGACTCTAGCATCTGTCAAACTGACATACAACTATGCAACTCACTACTCCCTGCATCCCAAATACTAACAGACTGTGTTTACTCTTCATAAGCTTTATCTTTTTTGTCTTTTTTTTTACTTCTGCTTTTATCTTTTTTTTTTTTAATACAAGAGGCATTCAGCCAGAAATAAGTCAAGAACCCCCTGCCAGCTGGATGAAGTGGCACATGCCTGTAAAGCTAGCAACTGGGAGGCTAAGGCTAAAGAATTAGTCCTTCAAGGCCCCTCTGCTACACTAATAGACTCTTTCTCAAAATTAATAATTTTAAAAATCTTTATTTTAAAAAAGATTTATTTATTTTTATTTTGAATGTTTGAGTGTTTTGTCTGCATGTATGTATGTGTACCACATGTGTGCCTGGTACTCATGGAGGCCAGAAAAGGGCATTGGATCCCCCTGGAGCTGGAGTTCCAGATTGTAAGGAGCCATGTGGGTGCTGGAAATTGAACCCAGATCTTCAAGAACAGTAACCACTCTCAACTGCTAAGCCATCTCTCCACTCTCTAAAAAGAATCATTTATAGTCCTCTCCATATCGCTAGTCATCTTTGTACCAGATGGCAAGCAAGTTCATTTTCATGATATACATACTTCTTGCATGTGATTCACCTTGCCAAGATGATGATGATGTGTTCTAAATGAGTCTCAGTTTCACCGAGAGGGACAGACAGATGCAGGTAAAAATAGAAGCTCATAGTTCTATGGGCTAACTTAAAAGGAAAAAGTAATGGAAACACTAGAGAACAGTTAGCAAGTGTCCCTTAGGACACCAGGCAGCGTTCACATCCTGTGAGAACAGGGCTCAATGAATGAGAAGGAGTTGTATAGATAGGAGAGAGGAATATGCTTCATTCTATGTGTAAAAGGCCCTAGGCTTAAAAATGACTCAGTCACCTCTTGGAGAATGTAACCATACAACTCCCCCAACTCCCCTTAGTGGCCAAGCTAAGCCATCAGCTGGTACGTGTGATTAGGATTTCAAGAACAAAACTCTGGACCTGTAAGCCAAACACAATCCTCTGCCTAGCTGGCCTGTTTTGTTCTTCCTCAAAGCCATCTAGCCTTCCTTCCGTTAATCCATTTCCTATCCCTCTATTTTATATTGATAAACCGTCTTCTAGCCTCCAAGTGAGGAGAAGGGATAGCTATTACTGTCTTCAGTTTGGAGTTAGTATTTCAAATTGAAGAACACCAAGCAAAAGGGTTTAGTTGGGGAAATGGCTTGTTGAGCACTCTGGAGGATGTTGAGTGTACGGCCTCCCGAGAGAAAAGAGAAACCCGACCGAGTACTGTAAAAGTAGGTCACTGCTTCAATAGCTGGCAGCATGCCCACCTTGTTTCTGACTCCAGTGTCACAAGAAAGGAACTGCCCAATCTTAGAATAGGTGCTTCACCACCAGCTGGCCACCTCAGCCTGGCCTTCCAGCTGGCATTCTAGAAGCAGCACACAGGCCAGGGCACTGTGAAGCTCTGCAAGCCTTTGTCATGATGACATGAAATAGTAGAGTTAGTGAGGTTTTTCTGTTTTGATTTGGACAAGCTGGGAGAGAGTTCAAGGCTGTCCTGTGAGTATTTCCTCAAACTTATTAGCAGGCTTCAATGAGTAGAGTTCAACTAGATCACTGCTGTATGTGCAGGCAGCCTTGGCTGCTAAGGCATCAAAACTCTGGCTCTGTCGGGGGTTGGGGGAAAGCTGTGTTTTTCCCAAAGAGGGAGGAAAAGCTAAGAATTACTGATGAATAATACCAAATATCAGTAGGTTATAAATAATGAACTTTTTAAAAAAAGAAACTTACATAATGCTATTAACCTTTGATCACTGTAAAAAACACATGACAAAAAAAAACCCTGTAACTTTGTTGGTTTACCTAAGTTTATAATTAATCAATCAAAGCAGCAATGCAAGTAAAGTCAAGTGTGCCTATAATCCCAACTCTTGGAAGACTGAAGCAGGAGGATTGCTAAAAGTTTAAAGGCTAAGAATGAAATCTTGTCTCACAATAAAACAATAAAGGCAAGACTTGAAAAGCATCAAAATATACAGGCAAGTCATTATTTTGCAAAATTGTGTTCACCCAGACTGACTGTGCCTTGCAAAGGTAGAGCCTTCAAGTTCCTAGGCTCCTTTTTAATGGCCGCTGATATATTAAAAATGGAAGGTTATATATCTACCAAACACTGTGTTATTCCAAGTTGCAAGTAAGAAAGAAACTTAATTTAAGATGGCTCACAATAAAGGAGGGTTTTGACACATATGTGAAACAAAGTTCAGTGCTGGGTGGCTTCAGTTTGACTTAGGCATTCTGTGATAAAAACAACGGCTTCTACTTTGTTAGTCTATCCTAAGGATGGCTTTCCTAATCAAGGGTAACAACAGTCCCAGGCTTCAATTCTCCTCACATTTACGTCAGAAGAAAGGCTGACTTTAGGAGTAGGGCTGCTACAAGACTGAGGACTGTTTTTTGTTGCTGTTGTTTTTTCCTCCCAAGCTCCTTACAGACTTTTGGGGTTTCTGGGTCATATCCAGCCCTGAACTCTCCACTGGTGCTACGGCCACTGGATTCGTCCTGGGGTAACATGTGAGGTTACATGGCTTAAATAATCAAGACCCAAGGTTAAAGCTCAGAAGGAGGCCAGTCCGTTTAGTAGGAGAAGGAAAACAAACATGATTTGCTGATGCAGAGAGGGTGGAGGGACCTGGTGAAAAAGACAAGTACAGAGTTGTCCCTTCATCTGATACATAATTTGACCCTCAGAGTCCTAATATTGAGAGAAATGTACTTTGAGTGGTACTGTTTAATTACTTAATAATCATAAATACTTATGCCTGTCCAGAGATAGATGCATGCCCTGGAGCTCTGTGTAAGGAAATCAGGCAAAAGTACAGTAAGATGCATTTGAGGGCTATAGTTATTATATTGCTCTCCAGAAGGCAAGACACAGACAGTAAGTCATTATTAACTAGCAGTGTTTCAGTAGCTGGCTCAGCTGATATGGTCAGATCCTTCCCTTCAAATGATCTCACTTAGAAATGGTAAGGCAAGGACTGACACATCTTAGACTCCTTCTTAAGAACAAGATTTCAGAAAATGAGCTCAAACATGACCTCTAAATTGTTTCAAACTATTGTTATTTCAGACAATCCTCTCCATCTGGACGTGTGTGTGTGTGTGTGTGTGTGTGTGTGTGTGTGTGTGTGTGTGTGCAAGAGCTCAGGTAGATACAGGAAGAATTCAAAGTTAACAGAGTGCCTGTCTTCAAACAGTACAGCCACTGCCATCACCATTCACTAAACAAAGTCACTGTAAGCCCTCTCCAACTTCCTTACATTTGTTTTCTCACTTGTTTTGAGCCTTACAATATAATGCCATGAATTAAATATCAACACAACTTTACATAGCGGGATACTAAAGTCTCAAAAGCTAAGTAACTTGACTTAGGTCACACAAGCAAGGAGCAACAACTGGGAGTCAACGCCAGGTATCCCAGATTCCAATGCTTACATATTTAAATCACAGCACAGCACTTCTGGTGGGCAAGAAGAAAAACGCAAAAATCCTATAAGAATGAATAGTACAAGAAAATAGACTTCAGTGTAGAGATAAGTCCTGAGACAATAATGTCTTTTCTGAGGAGTCAAAGAAGCAAATAGGGTGAGGAAGTGCTCCATTTACTTCTAGTAGCTATGTGACCTCTGCTGATGCTAATGCCTAAACATCAGACATATTAGTCTCTGACCTCTGACCCTTCTTTAGATACTGATAAAGTTGAAGATCAATATTTCATAAGCCTTAAGGCCTTTGCTCTCTTTAATAAATGAGTCAGTTCTTTCTCTGACATGCACAGATTTCCTCTCTGTTCTATAGGTATGACCACACCCAATGGGATTGACTTTGAAATTCTCTGAACAAATATTAGATGGAATTTGAGTGTTATAGCTCTTTCCCTAAGAGTATATATGAAAATGGCTTTTGACTATGTTGTCAATTGTCACTAGCATGCTAATGCTATGGGGAAAGATAATTTATCATAATAACTGAACAAAAGGTAATGCTATCTTGATCTGTAATACATGCTGGTCTCTATGTAACAGAAATTTGTGGGCAATGTCCCGCTCATGCTTCAGCTATTTTATATAACAACTGTCTTCAACCTACTTCATGTCATTGCAGACCTCCTAACCTTCAGGATTGTTTCTAGTGTCCTAGTATTCCAGGAAAGGAAGAAATGTTTCTATAAAAATGGGAAGCTGGGTGTAGTCACTTAGGCCTATAATACTAACACTCAGGAGACAGCACAATTGCTAGAGGCTTGAGACTGGCCTGGGCTGCATAAGATTCAGTCATAAAACAAAACACTAGTCATGTGGGATTGGGTGTCCTATGCTTCCATGGAGTAAAGAAAATCACTAACACTTTCTGGTATTTCTACAGTAAAGGGATCACTGTCATTAGGAGGAATGTTGGGTGGCTATCTGGAATCAAGGCCACTAAGATATAGACAAGAACAAACAATGTCATTTTCTGTGTGTGCTAACTACCTACTATCCCAGCCAAATCTGAAATCTTGGCTTCATTTTCCAATTCTAAAATACATTTAAATGTGATAGGTTCTCTGCTGATATCTTCCCATAGTCTGAATCTCAGGAAGCCTTGTCTGTCTTACCTATGGAACCTGAAGGTCAGGGAAGGTATGAGCTACGAGTCCTTTGCTCACTTTCCAATGAGCTCCTTACTCTTCTAATGCCAAGGTTTAAGCCCTTGAAATATTTTTGTTTTTATATATGAATATTATATAACAATAGCATATTGGATTTGATAAATGATGATCCCCATTCCAAACAAGTTATTACTCTGTGCTCAAAAGAACAAGTCATTAGGGGTTATCAAAGCAACATGGAGAAGGGCTGCAATGAACTGATACTGCAGACAGGAATCTAAAGGAGGATCCACTCTTGATTGGGAATGGAATCAAGGAAGACTTGAGAGAGGTGAAATCATCCAGGGAAAGGAGCAGCTGCTGAGATTAGCAAAACTCCTTAGTGTCACAGAGGTAGGCAGGGCAGCAACAGACCCTGAGTCAGAGCTCTTAACCTTGCCACTAATGAGAACTTGCAACAGGAAGCTCTACATTTGGGAATGGGGTGCTATCCTGTATACTGTAGGGTGTGTCACTATATCCTTGAACTTTACCCACTAGAAACCTGTAGCTTTTCATAATACCCAGGAAGTGACAACCAGTCAAGATTTGAGACTCTTCCAAATGGCCCTAAGTGCATAGTTATCTCTTTAGATAAAGATGTAACAGAGAAGGGTGGCTGGATAAGGATGGTCTGGGCAGGTGCCGAGGTAAGGAGAGGCCTAGAGCCAGAGGAAAGGAGCTGCTGCAAGAACTCTCTGCCAAGTGCCTCAGATGTGGACTCTAACAAGATGAAGTACACAGCCAGTGAGAACCAATGATGGGGGCTTGGTAGAAAAAAAATCAGCTTAAGACCTATCTAAGACAGGAACAAACTCTAGAACTGGGCAGCTTGGCAAGGTCAAACACTCTTTTTTCTCTTTTGAGTAAAAGGAAGTATGAAAAGACATGCCGCAAGAAAGTCAAGAATCTGGGAGATTTGAGTGGACCTGAATTAGGAGAAATTCTGATATGCTTTCAAGAGCAATCCACCCTTATCTTCTCAAGCCAGCTCCTTTCCCTTGCATCCCATCCTTGGCCTGCTGTTTCCCAAGAACAGAAGAGAGTGGGGATATACATTTCTGGGAGACAGAAAGGAAAGAGGAAGAGGAGGGTGAAGATGAGAGAATTTTGAGGTGCTGAATTCAGAGTTCATGAATGGGACTGTATTTCTCAGCAAAATGAAAAAAGGCAGAACTGGTGTATAAAAATTGAGCAAAGGAAAATGGAGGAATATTTGCAAAATGCTCACTGCATAGCAATGTGGGGAAGGCACATTACTTGCGCCACCACGTCTAGTGTTGACACTATCACGTAATACTCAAACATAGAACAGGCATTCACATGTTTTCACAGCAGAAGTACAAAGAAGCAAAGTTACAGATAAGGGAACCCATGGTATGACCAGTGCCCCAGGCTTGGTTAGTGGATTTCTCCTTGTTGTGTCATCTCAGCTCTAGGATACCACAAGCCTTTTACTCTATGTGAGTTGGGACTACTTGCTTACAGGTCTGTGTGCTTCAGTGAACTAGTGTCAGGCTGCAACTGGGATTCCTCATTTTCAGTGTCCTCTTATGTGCCAAGCCTAACAGCCATAAGGAAGAAAGTGACAAAGGACCACAGAGGTCTAGCTGTCTGGATTTACAGCTGTACTAACAAGTGCACTCAGTTACATAACTGCCTCTCCTGCTATGCCATCATCCAATAGAAGAAAGCAGGTCTGGCTTCCCTCTCCTGAGCTATATATAATCCAGACTTTGAACAGGGGGCTCTGCTATAGCTACAGCTCTACCATATAAGTATTAAAATTTCCCCTAAAGACCTAGCATTTTTACCAGTGATGGCACACAATAATACAGTCTGAGTATTAATATATTTAAGTTTAGATACTTTACTCAGATTGTCTATCTTCACAGCATACATTATCTCTTGCTCCACTGGAGGAATATGCAAAAGAATTTGAGAACTGGGATGCTAAGAAGGCAGTTGTCATAAGTATAATCTTGATGCTCAACTGTGAGCACTCAGTTCCAAATGGATGTGGATTTTACTCTGGTACTCAACAGAAAACGGTTAGCCAGTCTTGAGGAGCCACATTTGCCTTTAATGTCTAGTTCCTAGGAGCTATCCCTGGAATGCATGTTGTCATGACTAAAGGATGAATGAAATAACAGCAAACAATTTGTCTTGGGGTTGACTAAAGCTGAGCTCTGTATAATAATCCCCCTTTTACATAGATACCTGAAAAATGTGTCTTTCTGAACCATCTTAGAGCATACACTTATCAAAAGGTGATTCCCTGCTAATATTCACATTAGTCCTAAATGGTTCTTTAGTTTCTTAAGACCAAAGTTTGCTGTTATTTTATAAACTGTTATATATACACTGAACACTGAAACTTGCATGTTTTAGGGCTGGTGAGATGGTTCAGTGGTACTTGACACCAAGCCTGATGACTTGAGTTTGATAACTAAAAGCCACGTGGCGGAAGGAAAAAAAACAAGCTATGGAAAGTGGTTTGCTAACCTCCACACTCACTGTCACAGACATGATCATATAAAAAACAAAATTATAATAATATTAAATTCAATAAATCAATAAATCAGTAATTTTTAAAGTTATTTACACTCATGCTTTGCCAGTTTGATTGGGCCTTTTCCCAAAGCAGTTCTTACACAAGGTGAGATTTGAAGAGATAAAATCATGGCGATGTTCAGACTTTCAAAATGTTACTTGTATTAGCATTAGTACTAGTATCTAAGTATTAGTACATGATTATTTGTAGGTGTAAACTCTTAGAAAGAATCATACAAGGCTGGACATTGTGAAGCAAGCCTGTAAACATAGCACTAAGGAAGTGGAAACAGAGGTAGGAGAATCACTGCAAGTTTGAGGGCCAGCCTGATCAATATAGAAAGTTCTAGGTCAGTCAGGAACATAGCTCTGTCTCAACTACATAAATAATGCATGAAAAGGAATATGTATACATTTTGAGGCTTGTTCAACACTGGGTTTCTCAGCTGCATCAAGTCCTATCCAAGAGTGGGCATGCCATTATGCTTGAAGACAGATAAACTGGGTTCCAACTCTGACTCAGCTGCTTTCTCGTACAGGCTATTTAGGTTTGGGGAAACACTGAATCTCCCAAACCTCAGCTTTCTCTGATATATCTGAGTTAAACATCACTGAATCCATTACATTGGACATGATGGTGTATATAAGTCTTTGACAGCATGTTGAGAGTTCAGGAGACTTCTTGCCTCCTGCCTCCTTTCTCCACCAAGGCCACCCCTGAGCAATGTCCTCTCCTTATCTGCTGCAAAGACTTCAGTGACCTATACTACCTGCACCTGTGCTCCCCATATGGTCTTCTAAGTCACAAAATATCTGCCTTCCCGGGACACAGATGACTGTCTCTACTGACTCCATGCAGAAACCATTTTAGCCTGTCATCATGACCCTTCCTTAGTTTGGTTCAACCTGCCTTTTCTACACTCAACATATTTTTTCTCACCCAGTTCTGCCCAAGCCAATTTCTGGTTTCTGGAACATCTACAGCCCTACTGCCTACGGGAGACATTCTAGGCTGTTTCATGCCATGGTTGAGATGTATAGTGCACAGTCCCTAGTCAGCTCGTTTCACTCCCTTCCCCACTCTTATGTTAGATCCAAGTGTAATTCTACTAGTATCTAAAATCCCAGAGTGTCTCATTACTCTAAAACTTTAAAGCTACTATTTTCCCAGAAACTTTTTTTTAAAGAAAGAAAGCTTCGTGAGTATACCACAGGGCAAGCTGAGCAGCAACAATAGCAGTCTAAGACCTTCCCATCTGGCAGGCTCCTAAACAGTCTCCTAACAATCCTAAACAGCACTGATCAAAAAGCTAAGAAAAGCCCCTAGAAATGTCCTCATTTCTATCACTCACTCTGTCAAATATGTTGATTTGTGTGTTTTCTATTATTATTACACCTGCCTCACAATTGTGTAAAACGTTTCATGTTTTCTTCTAATTCACTGGCTGCTATCAGTGTCTTCTTTAGAGGGTGGGCCAGCACTTAGCATTATCATTCAGTAAGTGTCTGTATGCAGAGCAGAAGCTGTTCCCACCCTGATGGGCAGGTCATATGAAGTATACATCTTCATGCCCAAGCACAGTCTCAGGGGACAATGGAACATCAGAAAACAATTCCACTATACTCTTGTTTAAATAGTTAAAATGTTCATTCCCACCAGAGCACAGGAAGCAAACCCTTTTCATGTGGCCACAACTTACTCTAGAAAGTCAATTATATTTACCTAAAGTCAGTGGAGCTCAAAAGCATATTTCTCTCCCCCAAAGCTCATTCTTTTGAGAGTCCCTTGCTTTGTGGAATGAACACGGGCAATCATCTTTGCAGGTCCTGCTGATGCCAGTTTACGGCTGTGTTTTTCTGCTCACTGAACTGGCTCATTCCTTCAAGAGAACAAACTGTTCTGCACTGAAGCAGGAATTGGCTGGGTTCTAACAAAAAGATCCCCCCCCCAGTGTTTTTTGCAAAAGACCCAAGTCAATTTATAGCCAAGTAACAAAAGGTCAGAAAGGTTAGTTAAGCAATGAGCGTAATTCCTGTGTGTCACAGCCAATAAAGGAAGTGGGTGGGAATAAATAGTATGCAATTTTAACCTGAAATCATTTGTGCAAAATTACTATTGTAAACTACATAACACAGTCTCTGGCTTCCAATGTTAGGAATTATTCTGATTTTTCAAAGGCATATTTACTGTGGAAGAACTGAGGTGACCCTAAGCCTTTCGTTTGCAAGAAAAGAATGTCAAAAACTCATATATAAGAATATTTTTCAGTGCATAAATTTAAATACTCACATAAATATCACTCAAATAAATTAAATATCTTACAGTTAACTGATGGGTGAAATTTACATAGTTGAATTCAAAATAAAATTCCTGTCAACAGGGATTTGGCATTGAATAAAAAGCTAAGAAAAGTTCCTACAAAACTACAGTTTATTTGTCTTAACTGTGCTAGAGGTATGAAAATGTACTGTATTATTCAGCAAGTAAGGAGCTGCCTTTTTAAAGCAGACATGAAAAACACATCAAGAGCCAGGCAAGGGAAAGAGATAAGAAACAGCCTCCATGGGTATGTTCGGTAAGAAAGCTTTTCAGACCCGAGGCTGCTGGAAAGCCTCCCCTAGAAGTCCCTAACTCACTTTAGGAAGTTTACAGTTGTAACTGTTGAAAACAATCGTATTATCCACAAGATGAGTGACTAAACAGAACACTGAGTGTCATGCGCTGGACAACATGGATAAGCCTGTGAGCTCACTTCTCACCTACCTATCTGTAAGGACAATGGGAGTAACACAAGAGGCAATCGAGGATGTTGGAAAGACAGAGGAAGGAAGGTGAATCGTTAACAACCCAGGAACAGCATGCAGCTGGGCATGTTATAATACCCCTCCATCACACAACAGAAAAAGGTAGCAGGTTTAGTGTTTCCCAATCCCCAGCCTAGCAACAGAAGGCAGCCGAACAGGAGCTCTATCGACAATACCAGGCCAGCTGCCAACGCCAACTAGCAGAATACCTCATGTCCAGCTGAAAATAAATCAGTGTAGGGAAATACCCTCACTTTCTCTACAGAGCCCCCAGAAGTCCTCTTCATCCCAGTGAGACAGAGACTTCTCCTTACACACAGGCACCAGCAGCATGGCCTGGGGAAACGTATTATTTAATATTCTATCAATAAGGCCCAGCAGGATCCTCCAGCAGTACCACACGAACTAAGCAAACCAAAGAGTTTACAATCTACTGGGGCTGCTAAACATGGTGACTCAACAGCAAATTAATTGAGACCCAGATTCTCCCAGTGTTGTAGAAACACTGTTCAAAACAATGAAAATTACTGGTCATAACCAGAACCAGGAAAATCACAACCTGAATGAGAAAATACAGTCAACTGTTGCCAAAGCAGCCATCAGAAAAACATTTTAGCAAGCAATTACAAGGGCCCCTCCTCTTCATAGCAAGATCTCCCATAAGTTTTCTGACCTTCATATATGTGCTGTGGCATGTTCAGCTCTTCCTGTAAATAAACAACACTTGACTTCTATTTCATGACATGCATATAAATACCTAGGAGAGGGATACATCAAAAACACAATGGGGAAATGGTTGGAAAACAGGGAGTAGGAAGTACATGAAAAGAAATATTAGTGGGTGAGACAGTGGTAGATTATGGTTTCTCACCATTATATTCTTCTTTACATAACTTTGAAAGTTTTAATAGTAAAATGTTAGAAAAGACCATATTAAAAAAAAAAGGAAGACACTGAGTACACCTTTCCCTCTTCTTACACCCTTTTCCTGTAGTTTTCATTCATTCCTCATTCATCTGTTAAATCTTACTAGGCCACACTGTAATGTTGCCTATCACAAGATGTTCAACTCCAATCCCTTTGAACTTCAGTTTCCTTACCTACAGAACAACTGTATGTGCCTCATGGGCTTTGTGTGAGGATGGGTGAAGTAATATATAACACAACCTAGTGCCTGCCACATACACAACATTCCATAAACACTGTTGAGGTTTGGTCTGCTGCTATGTATTGTAATATGAAAGACTAGCCCCCTCAAGGTCTGGTTGCCCCCCAGGGATGAGGAAATCTTCACATACACCAAGTGATGCTATGTTACCTTGTTCCTTAATTTTATATTCTTGGTTGAATAAAGATGCCTACAACCTACAGCTTGGCAGAAGAGAGGTAGGCAGGGTTTTGATTTCTGGGCTTGGGATCTGAGGCAGGACCACACACAAGGGGAAGAGAGAGAAAAGGTGGAGAAAAGAGAAGAAGCCATGATGTAAACAACTGTGAGAACTGGCTATGAAGGATGTCAGTCTGAGTGGCCCAGACAGAATATGGCAAATCATATCTCAGGGTTATTGGCAGGGCAGTAGACATAACAGCATAGCAGGTAGATACCTGCCCAGCTCTAGTGCTGATTAAAGCTTATTATAAATATACAATTTTTATATGTTTTATCTGGAAACTGAATGATCAAAGGGGGTAGAAACACCCAGTTGAAATTTTAAATTATTACAACAAAACACTAGCTTTTTGTACGTCAATATGTCGCACAGTGTAAGGCATGGGTGCTACCACAAACATTCCAAGTAGTACTTAAAAGCTATGCATACTGACTTCTTGCCTGGTTTACAATCCCAACTTTACTATTACCTTTGTGGTTCTAGGCAACATCTTTCATCTTTCTACGCTTCATTTCCTCATCTGTGAAACAAGAATAACGCCATGTTACTCTCACAGCATTATTGTGACAAAAACAAAGGTACAGTGTTCAGATGATGGCTAGAACATTAAACATTGATGTTAAGAACTTAGCTATTCTGGGCACCAGATGACAGAAAGATGAAGACACATAGCTGTCACCTTAGGGAGTTGGTAATTCATGATAGGAGATGATCATGCCACTAGTTGTGGTCATCACCTGTCAGCTGATGGAGTATGTCTCAGGAGAGGCACTACACTGGGTTTGGAAAACCCAAGGGAGAGAATGATGAGGTACAGAAGACCAGAGTCAAGCATGATGGCACACACCTACAATCCTAGCACTTGGGAATAGCACTTGGGAGTCAGTGGCATGAGTTCAAGGTCAGCCTAGGCTATATAGTGAGTTTGAGGTCAATGATAGCTACATGAAACTATCTTTTAGAAACTCCAAGAGGGAGAAAAGAGTGAAATGTACCAAAGAGCACTTCACAGGGAGGATGGTAACTGAAGAACCAGGATGTGCAGGATGACATAGCATTGGCTGTTAAGAGACTAACAAGGCAGGGCAGGCTGTAAGATCCTCTCCTGAGAAGAGGAATGGGTCAAAGCTCCTGATGAACATAGACTTTTCCCTGAAAAAGCAACTAGAAAGAACAAGCACATTCATTCAAACATGCTACTGGACTGCAAACTAACTACGTCAACCAGTAATGGATCCTTGAAATTTTTTTCCTCCTGCTTCAGCTTCTAAATTGTGGGGTACTGGGATTACAGGGTGGGCCTTCATTGCCTAGCTTTGACTATACCTTGACAAAAAAATCCTAACCATTTATAACATCCATTTTTTTTCCAATTCAAGTTATGAGGATATATCTCTCCTAAATGAAAAGGTCAAAAGCCTCTGGCAGAAGGAAGGGCCTTGGGAGAGGCGATCAGTGCTATGGAATCAGCTTAGATGGTACTACTCAAGTTGTTCACTTCTTTGAGGTTACAGCTTGGAATCTGACCCAGAAGATTAAATTCAGGAAGAGAGAAATGTCCACACAGCAACAGAAAAGTTGACTCCCTCTGGATGCTGCCAGCTGGCCACACTGCCTTAGTAAACACATTTGCTAGGCCTTAGTAAACACATTTTGGATTGTCATATGCACTGAGCAAACCCACAAAGCCTTACCAAAATATCTTCAACATCATAGCCTGAGGGGAGCAGTCAGGAAAAGGGCTGGTTTTATTATCAAAGGGATAAAATGCTGGCTCAAAATTACATAAATCAAACTATACATGAAAATATCTTTTCCACACTGCTCCAAGGAAGTTACTAGTTCATTTTAGTATTAAATAAAAGGCACACATTTATAGACATCAGAGTGATTTAGTGAAGGCACTTCTGAGTGAGATACATGAGCTGGCTAATGCAAGTTAGAAGGAACAGTTTCCTTGCCTGTGAGCCCCATGAGGGTAGGACTATGATGAGTGTGCTTGCTGTATTATCAGGACCTAACATAGTGCTCACAAAACATCAACCCAACCAAATATGTCTAGCTCAGCTTTGTTAAGTTCAGAAATCTAATTTTTTTTCTTTTGGTTCAGTAAGAGATTAATCAATTCACAACTGGGTAAGGAAGAATTAGCTAAACACCAACTAAACTGCAGAGACGAAGTAGACTCTGACTATGAGACTTTCTTAGAGTCTCGCTGATATGTTACTCACCCAGAGTCTCTGGCAAACAGAATTTCAAGTTAGGCTGATGCCTCAGAAACAAATTCAAAGCTCCTTAAGATCTTTAACTTGCATATCTAGCATGCTAACTTTACCGAAGCTGGAATGTTTGCCCTGGGCCTGACTTCCCTCTTCCCACAGATAACCAGATGTCCTTACAGAGCCCTCCCCTCCAAACCTAAGGAGGGCTCCATGGAGACTCCAAGTCTGCTTTCCCTTTAGACCGTGATCTAAATATGATATAAACCCCTGGCCTTTTCAGAATTTTCTATATATAGTGATTTAGTTTGGCTGTTTACCAATAACCAAGGAGGGACTTCACATGCTTCCAGAAGACATGTTCTTGGGATATGCACCAGTTTTCAAGTAATCTTAATGTCAGCAGCAAACACAATAATATCCAGAGAATTTCAGGGATCTAAAGATCTTGGGAACCATAATTTCATGTAAATGTTGTTTGAAATTTTTTCCCATTTAAATACAGTATCTTTTTTTTTTTTTTTTGAGATAGGGTTTCTCTATGTTACAGAGCCCTGGCAGTCCTAGACTCACTTTGTAGACAAGGCTAGTCTCAACTCATAGAGATCTGCCTACCTCTGCCTCACAAGTGCTGGGATTGAAGGCATGTACCACCACCCCCGACACAAGTACAGCGTCTTACAATGATCACTTTGTTCTATAAAATATTCAGAGATACTTTCCATGGGCATGGCTTTTCATTACTATATCCCTTTAAAGGGTCTAGAAAATTAGATGTATTAGAAAATGAGCCTAGATACAAGACCATGGAGAGTTACTGGTAGCATCTACCCACAGGCACTCACAAGGATTCAATTCTAAACTTTCTTTCATATTTTTAAGCCAGTTTCTATCAAAGACCAAACAGTTCTTCTAACTTCATAATAGATTTTCACTTAAAGAAGACAAAGATACAGATATTTATAAGGAATCTTGTACAGAATTTAAAAAAAAACTCTTTTAATAAAATTTCATTCCTGATATAGCACCAATGTTAGCATCTTACATAACACAGTATATTTACCAGAACTCGGCCACTAATATTGGCATAATACTAAACTAAAGCCATACTCAAATGACACCAGCTTTTCCTGCCAATAATCTTATTTTTGTCCAAGACTCCTTTCCCAGAATCCCAAAATATTTAGTTATTTCTCTTTAGTGTCCTGAAGTATCAGCAACTCCATTATTTCCTCGACATCCATATTCTTGACATTAACAAACTTATCAGTTATTCTGTTGACTATTTCCTTGATTTGGAGGTACCTACTTGTTTCCTTACTATTATACTATTACAATTACACAATTTGGGCAAAATCCAAAGCAATGATACTAGGTTTGTCTTACTGTATATCATGGGATGGATTATTTGACATATTACTGATGTAAAATTGATCACTTGGTCAAACTAATTTCTACTCTATACATTGGCTAACTTTTACTTATATGTTGAGGTAGCTGATTTGAGATTATAAAAATGCTGCTAGAGTTCCTTACAGGACTATTTCTCCCTCACTGACAAACTTGCTCACTCTCCTTAAAGCTAAGTTAAGAACTAATAAGATGGCTCAGTGAGTAAAAGTACTCTTAACACACACTTAACAAATCCACAAGCAAGCAGGAAGAGAGAACCAACTCCACAAAGTTGTCCTCTGATCTCCACAAATACACTGTGCCACATACGCACACACACAGGTGCTTTGTATGTACACACACAAACACACACAAATATTTTTTTTAAATTGAGCCCCTGAGTGATTCATTGATATGATTTCTCCTCACTACTTCCATCATAAAAGCAGCACTTTGTTACTACTTTATATCAATTTGTATATCATTTTGAGTAGTTTTGAGACAGGGTCTCTCTATGTTGTCTGGTTGTCTCCTAGAACTCACAGAGATCTGAGACATGTGCTACCATGCCTAGATATTACTTATATATTATATATTTATAATATATAAAATATTTAAATATAAATATTTATAATATATAAATAAATAGATTTATTTTCTTTTTTATATTTAAATATTTATTTACTTGGGAAGGAATATATTACTTGGGAAGGAATATATCATATGCCAAAGTACACATAAATGCCAGAGGACAAATAGTCAGAGTTGGTTTCTTTTTTTATAATAATAAGAAAACATTGTGGTACTCTCAGAATCCTCCTTCAGAGACTACCATGATAGACTGATATGCATTCCACTTTAACTTTTCTTTCAGTCATATTGGAGTCAGGGACTATGGGCTTCCAACTAAGTTCCACCATGGACTTCAGACAAATTATTTCACTTTGCCAGCTCACAGTCTTTCCTTTTTTGGCTGTGGGGTAGGGACACTGACTTTTTGTGAATTTGATCTAGGAAAATGTATATATATATAACAACATATTTTACATACAACAATAGGTGTTCAAAGTCTTGAAACTCTTGTACTTACTACCTTTAATCCACAATTTCATGTTTAGTAATCTATCCTATATAATATTTGTATATCCAAACATGTAAGAAAATGTTTTCTATGATATTAGCAAAATAAAACATCATGAATATGATAAGTGTCTACCAAGGGAACCAACTAGATAAATTATGGTCATACTACAATATAGCATACTATACAGTCAGTGAAACAGACACATGTGCAAGTACACAGAGAGATGCTATACTATTGGACACATGATATACTATTAAATGAAAAACTAGAGTTTCAAGACTATATGATTGCAACTTTGGTAAGATGGAGATAGGGTAAAGACAGACATAGGAAAAAGAAGAGAGACAATAAATAAAAATGAATGAGAAAGGTGAGAAAATTATTTATATCAAAATACGTAGAGAAAATCTACAGAGTTACATAATAAATCCAACATCAATGAAGAACTATCAGATTAATTTTGTTGTTTGGTTAGTCTATAAGTATTCTATTATTTCAAACTTTTTACAAAGGCACATTAGTTATTTTAAGAAACAAAGTAAAAATAAAGAACTTTGTCAAAGACAACTCTAAATCAATATAGACTTAAGGTTTTCTCAATGAAAAAACAAACAATTAAATGATAAAAGAACAACCAATTGGACAGGGATTGGCCCAGAGCAGAATGATAGCTCAAGATAAACATGGTACAAAACCAAACATTTAATGAGAAAAACTGAATGAGTCTTTCAATGGATACAAACAGATCATTTGCTAATATACATTCCTAATGAAAATACTAAGACCAAAGGAAGGCAACAAAGGAAAGCAACAGTACATAGGCAAGAGAGGGAATATAATTCACTTCTAAGATAAAACTAAAGGGGGAGTGTAGTGTAAAGGAATCTTAACCCAGCAACATGGCTGATCTGGCAAGGGATCACATCGAAAGACCTTCTAGTCTGTATGATCCAGCTGGAATGACATATCTTTAATCCCTCTGACTGGAATGTAGACGTGCCCTTAGTGCACACTTTTAATCCCAAACAATGGAGGTAACATTAGTTTGCAGAAGGAAGCAGCCATGTTTGAAAGTGACATCTAATTGAGGGGCAAAGTGATGAATCAGAGATAGGATATATTCAACTCTAATAAGAACAGACAAGAAAGTTCAGTTGAGTTCAGGCAATGCAGCTGAATTCACTTGAATTCAGTCCAGTTTGATGCAATTCAGCTGAATGCAATTGAATTCAGTTGAGTTTGTGTGGTTCCATTCAATTCTATTCAGTTCATGAAGTAAGTGCAGTTCAGTTCATGGAATAAAGAGGCAGTTTTTCCAAGCAAAGCATCCAGTGAGAAGCCGACAAAAGACTGTTTAAATCAGTCAGCTAAGAGAAGAGTTTTCAATCAGAATAGCTGAGTTGAAGCAGCCAACTCAGAATGAACTAGAAAGAGTGATCTTGTGGGAAGCGGGTGTGGCGGCCATTCCAAAATGGCGCCTGGGACGGTTGTCAAGTCTTATGACTAGCACCTGACTTCCTTACACACCCCTGAAGAGCCATGTCCGCAGGCTATACTGCACAGACTCACTGCTACGCATTATCAGGCCATCTGAAGAGCAACACACTGGACCTATTGAAAGTGCCTACGTGGCGGTATCTGAGTGGTGCAGGACAGGGATTTAAGGGCAGACAGGGAGAGGCTCAGGGGCTTGTTGTACATTGTTAAGGTTCCTGAATAAATTGCTCTGAGAACTCTGCGTGGTGTCGCTCCTTTCTGCGGGTCAGATCGAGAAGCGACAAGTGGTGGCCCATATGGGGACGTTCAGAACTCATCGCAGTCAAGGCAGCTAGCTGGTAAGTTCCCAGGTAAGAGGGACAAGGGCAAGTTCTTGGTTAAGAGACAATAAGGATCCCGGTCTCAGGACAAGTTACACCAAGCACAATGGGAAATTCATCATCTTCAACCTCTGTGAGCCAAGCTCTTTGGATATTATTGAAGATAAATGGAATAGGATTAAAAAAGGTTACTGTAGAAAAAAATTTTACAAGCCGTGGATGATGTCGTGCCATGGTTTTCCGTTTCAGGACACCTAGCTATACCTAGCTAGGAGAAGCTTGGAAAGTACTTAAAATTTGCTGGGGAGCAGGGAGTGTTACCCACGGGAGTTTTACCCGTGTGGAAATTGGTGAGGTAGTGTATAGAAGATAAGGAAGGAAGATGTGCAGCGGAGCTGGAACGGGGCTGTGAGGCACTAGAGCAGCTGAGAGAGGAGCGGTCTCAAAAGTCAGAAAATGGAGGAAGCTCAGATGAAGAGGAAGTTTCCGAAGAGGAGCTTGAAGAGCTGGCGCAGGGTTTAGAAAAAACGAAACTAGAAGTGGAACCTACGGCGGCCCGCAGCAGCCGCCTCCGTATGCTCCAAGTGGAGCTTCGGGAAGTAGCCTGTGCCCAGAGGTCTGGAGGGAGTTACGAGCTCAGTGTTTTCCAGTATTTCAGGATGCCCAAGGCAATCGCTATCATGAGCCCCTTGATTGGAAGGTTATCCAAAGGCTGGCTGAAGGGGTTCGAGCCTACGGCGCTAATGCTGCCTATGTAATATCACAGCTGGAGACCCTTCACAGATACTGTATGACCCCCAGCGATTGGCAGAATTTAGCTAGAGTATGCCTATCTCCCGGACAGTATTTAGATTGGAAGGCCTTTTTTTCTGAATTCTCAGCAGAGCAGGCAGCCGTAAATGCTGCTAATGGCCAGCCAGCATGGAGTCAGGATATGTTGCTGGGGCAAGGCAGGTTTGCCAATCAACAGACTGGTTATCCTCTGCAAGTTTATGAGCAAATTAACATGATGGGAACTAGAGCTTGGAAATCTCTACCAAATAGAGGAGAAGTGCAAGGAAACCTAACTAAGATTATCCAAGGGCCAGCGGAACCATTTGCTGACTTTGTGGATAGAATGGTAGAAGAATTTTGGGGGACCCTGATACAGCCATGCCTTTACTGAAACAGTTGATTTTTGAGCAATGTACCAAGGAGTGTAGGCAGGCCATCAACCCATATAAGAACAAGGGGCTGGAGGTATGGATGAAGATCTGTAGAGAGTTAGGGGGACCTCTCTCTAATGCTGGTTTGGCTGCTGCAGTTATGCAAATGACGCGAGACAGAAGTAGCTCAAGGAATGGAAACTGTTTTAAGTGTGGTCAGCCTGGGCATTTGAAGCGGCAATGTCCCTAATTACAAACCTCTGGAGGCCCAAAAGCAAGAGCGCCTGGGCTTTGCCCTAAATGTAGAAAAGGAAACCATTGGGCAAAAGAGTGTAGATCAGTGAAAGATATCAATGGACAGCCCTTAGATGCAGGATATGGAGGAGCCAGGCCAAAAAACATGACTTGGGGCCCCCGACCTCAGGGCCCTCAAATATATGGGGCAGTAACTGAGAATTGGCCAAGCCCGAGGCCTCCAATGCAATGGAGTCACCCCAAAGGAAGACAAGAGGAAGTGCAGGACTTGACCTCTGTTCCACCACCAGACTCATATTAACACCTCAAATGGGACCTCAATTGGTGGAGACAGACTTCCATGGCCCATTGCCACCTAAGACAGTGAGACTGGTGTTGGGGAGAAGTTCGGTTACTATGCAAGGTTTGATGATCCACCCTGGAGTGATTGATCCGGATTATACTGGAATGGTGAAAGTAATGGTATCCTCCCCTAGAGGGATATCAGCCATCTCCCCCAGAAGATAGGCTAGCTCAGCTGTTGCTTTTGTCCAGCTGCCATGATCAGTTTCCTGCTACTGATGTTGCGTGGGGGGCCAAAGGCTTTGGATCTACAGGAAACTCTGCCATTTTCTGTTCTTTGAATCTTGACTCACGATCCTTATTTAATTTAATTATTGAAGGCAAATGCATTTCTGGCCGTCTAGACACTGGTGCTGATCGCAGCATAATCAGCACCAAAGATTGGTCCTCTGGATGGCCCAGACAGAAATCTACTCAATTACTGAGAGGATTGGGATATACCCGAGAGCCGGAAATAAGCTCTCGATTCTTGCACTGGAAGGATGCAGAAGGGCATTCTGGGACTTTCCAGCCCTATGTTCTGGAGGTTCCCGTTTCCTTGTGGGGAAGAGATCTTATGCAAGAAATGGGTATGCTGACTAACGAGGGAGGATACAGCCCACAGTCACATAATATCATGTCTGGTATGGGCTATATCCCAGGAAAAGGACTGGGAAGAGGGCTACAGGGGCGAACAACTCCTATCCCTGTTCAGCAGAAGCAAAACAGGATGGGGGTGGGTTTTTCTTAGGGGCCACTGAGGAAAGTCTTCCCATATCGTAGAAATCTGAGGAGCCCGTGTGGGTTCCTCAGTGGCCACTTCCCTCAGAAAAGTTACAGGCTGTCCATACTTTAGTACAGGAACAGTTGTCATTGAGACATTTACAACCATCAACATCCCCCTGGAATACTCCAATTTTTGTAATTAAGAAAAAATCAGGAAAATGGAGACTCTTACATGATTTAAGAGAGATTAATAAACAGATGATTGTCATGGGACCGGTACAAAGAGGATTACTCTTACCTTCGGCATTACCTAAAAGGTGGCCTATAATAGTCTTAGATATTAAAGATTGTTTCTTTTCAATCCCATTATATTATAAAGATACAGCTAGATTTACCTTTACAGTTCCTTCCTTAAATCATGCAGAACCAGATAAAAGATTTGAGTGGGTTGTATTGCCTCAGGGGATGGCAAACAGTCCCACTATATGCCAGCTGTATATTGATGCTGCATTAAAAGAAATTAGAGAAAGATTTCCAAAGATAAAATGTTATCACTATATGGATGATATTCTTATTGCAGCCCCTATGGAACAGTTACTTGATGAGGCTTATGGCTCTGTTATTTTAGCATTAAAAAGAAAGCATTTGATTGTGGCTCCCAAAAAGGTACAAAAGGATTTAGTGGTAAATTATTTAGGAACAAGGATTTCATCAGAACAAGTGACACTTCAAAAAGTTCAGATTTGTACGGATAGCTTACATACCTTGAATGATTTTCAGAAATTGCTGGGGGATATCCAATGGATTAGATCTTATCTTTCTCTATCCAATAAACAGTTACAACCCTTGTATGATATTTTGCCTGGCAATCCAGATTTGAATTCCCCAAGAAAACTTACTGATGAGGCAAAAAGGGCATTACAATTGGTGGAAGAAAGTATACAGAGTGCGGCCCTGAAACGTAGAGATGAAGCCCAAGCCATCCTACTATGCATCTTGCCTACTGAGTGTCAGCCTACAGGAGTATTATGGCAAGAAGCCCCTTTACTTTGGATACATCCAAAGATTTCCCCGGCTAATACATTGACACATTTCCCAACCTCCGTGCCTCAATTAGCTATGCTGGGAATACAACAATGTGTTCAACATTTTGGCATTCTGCCAGAAAGCCTGATCGTGCCATACACCTCTGCTCAGATTGAGGTATTAACAGCCACAATAGACGATTGGGCTATTTTAAGATGCACCTTTAATGGCTCCATGGATAATCATTTTCCAAAAGATCCCATTTTGCAATTGATTAGTGTACACCCTGTAGTTTTTCCTCGTGTTACTCGTACAAGCCTGCTTATGGAGTGTCCCACCATTTTTACTGATGGCTCCAAGACTGGGTGTGGGGCATATTTAGTTGCTGGCTCTCAGCCAGTGGCTATACAATTTCCTCCAGCTTCTCCGCAAGTTATTGAATTACAAATTGTGATTAAAGTTTTTGATCAGTTTAAGTGTTCTTTTAATTTAATATCGGACAGTCAATATGTGGTCAATATTTTAAAACATTTGGAGATAGTTGGAAAAATTAGTCTTAAATCCACCATTGGAGAGTTATTGGTTAAATTACAAGTAATATTTGGAATAGAGAATTTCCCTTTTTTGTTCAGCATATTCGTGCCCATATTGGATTACCAGGGCCATTGGCTGAGGGAAATGATGTGGTGGATAAAGCCTGTAAGGCTTGTCTAATTTTTCTGGTTTCCTCTCCCATTGATTTGGCTCAAAGTTTTCATAAACAGTTTCATGTAAATTCTAAGACTTTGTCCTCTCATTTTGGTACTTCTCATGCAGATGCTAGAAATATTGTGAAATCCTGTCAATCTTGTGCCCCCTTGATACCACAGGCCAGTGTGGGGGTTAATCTCCGTGGTTTGCACCCTTTGCATCTGTGGCAGATGGATGTTACACATTTTTCTGAATTTGGGAAGCTAAACTATATTCACGCTTCCATTGACACTGCTTCAGGGGTGATGTTTGCCTCCGTACATTCAGGCGAGAAAGCACGTCATGTCATTGCACATTGTTTTGAGGCTTGGGGAGCCTGGGGTATGCCAAAAGAATTGAAAACTGATAATGGGCCAGCATATACCTCTGCTTCCTTTGCAAGCTTTTGCAACATGATGGGTATCCGCCTAGGTCACGGACTACCTTATAATCCTCAAGGACAGAGTATTATTGAGCATGCTCATCATACCCTGAAAGAATGCCTTTTTAAACAAAAGGGGGGAATTGCCTCTGGCTGATCACCCAGAGAGAGGTTGGCCATAGCCCTTTTTACCCTGAATTTTTTAACTGAAGACAAGCAGGGGTGCTCTGCTGCTGATCACCATAGTGATTTTGATTCTTCAAACAAAGGCATGGTAATGTGGAAGGATATCTTGACAGGTCGTTGGAATGGTCCAGATCCTGTGTGGGTTTGGGCGAGAGGTTCTGTTTGTGTGTTCCCTCAGGATCATCGGCAACCAATTTGGGTCCCCGAGTGGCTTACCAGAACTGTGCAATCAGAGAATCGTGAGGATGATAGCCTTGAAAGCGCTCCTGCTGATGTGAATACTCCAAATGATAAGAAGCAATGAATTGCGGTGGGGTATTTTGTCTGTTTTTCCTAAACCTTTACCTTTGATGCATTCTGCACAAGTTTTTCCTAGGTTTTTTTTTTTCTAGTAATGTTTCTTTGCAATTACTCTATTTGCCGTGGGATGGAGCGATTGCCCCGGTACAGGACTCCCTGACTTTATGCTTACCAGGGGTGTTATGTTTTCAATTAGTGACTAATATTTCCCAAGATAGCTCTTGTGTTCAATTGTATAATCAAACAGGAGCTTGGTTTGATTTGCCCTTTAATAGTACCACAAGGGCAAATGCAACCTGGTTGAGAGGAATTTGGCCTGCTTTCATCTCTAGAGGTAATGACAGCATTCCTGCTCAGCCTAGATGGGCCCCCTTTTGCAAGGGACGCAGGGATGCTATACCACCATAGATAGGATCGCACAAGGGGGGTGGGCAGTGAAGGATGCTTATACCTTTTCTCCCTATATAAAAACAGGCCATAATGATACCTTTGCAGGATATAATTGGACCTATCAGAATCCTACATAGGTTATATCAAGTAATCCCTATGATATTGGCTTTTGTGTGGCATAAATGGAAGCTGCACGGATATTTCACCTATGGCTATGTTAGTTCATGGGGGTATGGGTAATGCTAGTTTTAGTTCGAATGGTGGTAGTGTTTTTGAAAGCTCTGTAGAATTGTTGAGCCCAGGAGTTAATGTTTCGTTTGGGCCAACACCGGTTTGTGTGTGGCCTCCTTTTGTTTTTGTAGTGTTTAATGGTAGTTATAATAGTAGCTTTTTAAAACGTAGTAATAATAGTTGTTTTTATATGATGTGTTGGAATGCTTCTGTTTATCATTTTGCAATGGTTGCCCGCATGCCTAGATATGTCCCGTGGCCTGTGGAAGCCCCCTCCGCCATGACTTTATTTAGACCGAAGAGAGATTTTGGCATTACTGCAGCAGTCATTACAGCCATTACTGAGTCTGCTACTGCTGCTATAGCAGCTGCAGTTGCCTTGACGACAACAGTCCAGACCGAAGCCACTTTAAATAATTTGTCTGCAGGAGTTGCAGAGGCATTGGACATCCAGGGTAGCATTAACAGTCAGTTGAAAGCGGGCATTCTTTTACTTAATCAGAGAGTTGATTTAGTTCAGGAACAAGTAGATGTGCTTATGGAATTAGCTCAGGTGGGTTGTCAGTGGAAGTATACAGGGTTATGTGTCACCTCTATACCATTTCAGAATGCAAGCTGCACCAGTAATCTTTCCAAAGGTCTTTCTCAGTATCTTGTAGGGAATTGGTCCAGGGATTTGGACAAGCTGCTGAGAGACCTATGACATTCTATCGTCCATATCAATTCAACCCATGTAGACGCCTCCCTGGCTTCTGGATTGACCAGTTGGATATCTCATCTGAAGGAGTGGGCCGGAATTGGGGGGGGTTACCCTGTGCCTGCTCATCAGCTGCCTGGCGTTTTCGTGCATATGTAATATGACAGCTTGACATTCGGAGTCAGGCCTTGCTTTTACAAGCATTTGCAGCTGTGGAGATGGGGCAGTCTCCTCAAGTGTGGCTTGGCATGCTAGAGAAGTAGTCAGTGATGGGTAAGATTCCTTGGACATGTTACCAACCTAAGACAGGGACCAAACCAAAGCTGTTTGACTCCCAATGACGGGTAAGGAACATTGTCACAAGGGACAACCTAAGACAGGCATTCTCTCTGCCAATAAATAAATAAAAGGGGGAATTGTGGGAAGCGGGTGTGGCAGCCACTCCAAAATGGCGCCTGGGATGGTTGCTAAGTCTTATGACTAGCACCTGACTTCCTTACACACCCCTGAAGAGCCACGTCCGCAGGCTATACTGCACAGACTCGCTGTTACGCATTATCAGGTCATCTGACGAGCAACACACTGGACCTATTTAAAGTGCCTACGTGGTGTATCTGAATGGTGCAGGACAGGGATTTAAGGGCGGACAGGGAGAGGCTCGGAGGCTTGTTGTACATTGTTAAGGTTCCTGAATAAACTGCTTTGAGAAGAACTCTGCGTGGTGTCGCTCCTTTCTGCGGGTTGGATTGAGAAGCAACAGATCTTATTTAGTAGTAAACTGCTGAGATGACAATTACATCTGGTGAATAAAAGTTACTTTTACAGTGTAGACTACTGTGACTGTGGTTGTTTGTATGAGGATGGCCCCCATAGACTTTTATATTTGAATACTTGGTTCCCAGTTGGTAGAACTGTTTGGGAAGGATTAGGAGGTGTGGCCTTGTTGAAGATATGTCTATGGGTATGGATTTTCAGGTTTCAAAAGACATTTCCATGTGCTTTCTTCCTTCTGTTTGTGGATTTAAGATGTGAGCGCTCTCAGCTGCTCCTGCTAGCATGTCTTTGCTCCACCATCATGGACTCTACCCCTCTTAACCATAAGCCCAAATAAACATTTTCTTTTATGAGCTGCCTTGGTTATGTGTTTTATCATAGCAATGAAACGTAAGGCAACAACCATCTTGAATAGTTTAAAAATTCTGGCTAATAAAGAAAAAAGAGTAAAATAAGATCAACATACACATTTTATGGACAGTTAAAAATAGTATTAATTACTTTTCTGGTCATTATGAAACCATGGGTAACACAAGGTACTTTAGTTCATTTATTTTGGCTTGGAGTTTGAGAACATACAATTTATGGCAGGGAAACATGGCAGCAGGAGCAAGAAGTGGTTTTGTGTTCATAGTCAGGAAAAAAGAGAGATAAACACTGGAGGTCAGCTCACTTACTCTTTCCCCTGACCCTGACCCTGACCCTTTTGTTCATTGTAGAGCCCCATTCCAAGGGATAGTGCTACCCAGATTCAGTGGGTCTTCCCTCTCCAGTTAATCAGAAATAATCTCACACATACCCACACAGAGGTATGTTTCTTAGGTGCTTCCAAACCCAGTCAAGTTGACAATAAAGGTTACCCATCTCTAAAGTGTTGTTTGTAGATGAAAAAGCTTGAAGAGGTTTTGTTTTTGTTTTTGTTTTTTTTAATTTGGAAGAGCTACCCTGGAGGATGGAAATAATTTTATGGTTTGTTAAGGAAGATCAATTGAACACTAAAACTGTTGCCTGATGAATTCCTGGTAGTATAAAAAGAACATTACCTGACTGCCTAATTTTCATCATCAAGTAAAGGAGCCAACAGTCTGTGAAATATTGCTTGTTTGTATGGATCAAATGATAATCAAGAAGAGATCATCTCTCCTACTTCTTCCCCCTTAGAATGCTAAGTTAATCATGGTGTAGCATATGACATACTAGACGTCATTCATTCTGAACATTTTACATATAGTACATCTTTTAACCCTTAATAGAACCTCTGGTGGTCAATACTATTATTGTCTCAAAGTTAACAGATGAGCAAATTAAGACACTCAGGAAATAATAACTTGACTTTGGGTCATAGCCAAGATTTCAACCCAGGCAGCCTGCTTTAGAGTTTGGCTCTTAATACTTAGTTTTTTTCAGCTCTTAGATTTTTCTCTTAGTTGTTAGAGAACTGTTTCATAGAGGAGAGTCATAATCTGTGAATTAGAGTTCTGGAGAAAACTGAGCTGAACAAGACTGAAATGGCAGAAGGAAATGACTTCCAGAGTAGAAAAAACTGAGAAGGAACAGAAGAAGCCCCTAGGGTCTCATGAATAAATAACAATCAAAAGAGTCACCACAGAGTGTCTAAAGTCTAGAAACATCTAAAAACATAATGTAGAAAGAAAATAGAACAAAGCAAAAAAACTTTCAAGTAAACAAGTTATACAAGCAGATGGCACAAAGGGGATTAAAGCCCTTATTTTTATAATATCTAAAGTCTAAAGACAAGACAATCTAAGAGCTATAGGCCTCAAAGGTTTAAAACCTTGAGCAAATCAGAATACCTCATACGTGAATAATACATGAACAAGCTGCCATATGTAAACGATTAACCATGAAGCCACAGATCCCAAACTAGGTATCCTTTTCATTTCTATGACACAAAGCTGCTCCCTGGGCCTCACTGAATTCAGGACAGGCTGGCTGGGTGTTCTATAGAAACTGAGCATGCAGGCAAAGTTTTTAGTTTTTTGAGAACCCAGAGGTTTAATGTCCTCTATCCTACTCATCTCTGAGTATGTGCCCCTGCTAACCATTGTCCCTTGTAGGCAATCATCTTGTCTACACCACTTTTTTGCTTCTAGCAGAAAAGCACAGACTTGGCATTATGTATTGGCTTGCAATCCCACTGCTTGCCTAGCTTGCCTTGGAGCCTTAGTTTCCTGGCTTACAAGGCAGAGTAATAATTTCCATGCACAGGGCTGTTAAGGAGATCAAGAAAGTCATCTGAAGAGACTTGGCCACTGTGTGCTGGACATTAAAATGCTCATTATATTTTGATTTCCTGTACATAGAATTTGGCCTTTCCCAAGAGCCTGTTTTATTTCCTGCCTACATGTTCTACTTGGAGGGGCTTATACCCATTGTTTGGAAGTTGCATTCTCCTCAGTGAAAACGAGTAAAACAGCCTTAGCTGGCCCATTTTAACATCTAGGTGTTTCCCTAAACATCATCAAGTTCTAAAATAGATTCGCTTTTGCCTTTCTCCTAATTAGTTTCTGTCCTCCACTCATTCCCTCAATCCCAGTTGATCAACAGTTCTATCATTACTTTGTATAAGACTAATAAATAAAAAGCCTTTGGTGACATCCTTTAATTCCCACACTGCACACACCAGTGTTTGTAGATTCTGCTTTGAACACTATATTCTCCATTCCCACTGTGGGCTCTTTCGCCAAGAGCCCTCACTTCTCACCTGGAAACAGCCACAGTTGTTTAGTTGCCTTTCCTTCCTGTTGTCAGCTTCACAGAGGCTCCTTTCTAAGAATGAACTCATGCAGCACAGTTTCCCTCCCATAAGACTTCTGTGGTACAGCCTATAGGATGCAGATTTAAATTTGCTGGCTAGGCAACTCTCAGCTTACAGAATGTCTTTACCCACAAACAAAACAATTTGCCATTGTTGTTAGGTTTGTATCACATGCCACTACATCTTGATGCAGCAGTGCTACACTTACCTCTGTATATCCTGCCTGCACTCACTGTCTTCATTCACTGCCTATCAATTCTAGACAAGGCCTCAGTGGTTATTAACTGAATGGATCAGAAATAAAAAGTGAATAGAAGAAACAACTAAAGCATAGAAGAATTGATACATTTTAGAGAACGTGTCTGTGTGTGTGATATAAAGGAAAACAAAAAATAATTGGTAGACAAGAGAAAATGCAAGTAACGATTAGAAAGATA
Source organism: Grammomys surdaster (assembly GCF_004785775.1). NCBI lineage: Eukaryota > Metazoa > Chordata > Mammalia > Rodentia > Muridae > Grammomys > Grammomys surdaster. Next base: position 884,005 of record NW_021620421.1, on the reverse strand, counting down.
AAATGCCAAGAAAAAGAGAAACTGGGTTTCTGAATATGGATGGAATGATGCATTCCTGTTCCTGCTCTGATGAACATAAATAAATAAAGATACAAATATTCATTTTAGCATTCACAGAATTCAAAAGATTGTTCACTTTAAAATTCATTTCAAGGGCAAAAAGAAACAAATATTCTTTGAAGAGGAACTAATATTAAAACTAATATTAAAATAAAGAAACAGATTCAGAAAACAGAAGAAAATGCAATAGCTATCCTAAAAACAGAAAGCATAAATTTCTACATAAGACATAAAATCTCCAAAAAAGGTTAAAACAAAGTGAAAACCAACAATAATCTGTTTGCAAGAGAAAAAGCTCTAAAGTATTAGGGAGTCTAGGAAATGTTCTAAAGTCACTACACAAAAAAATTGTTATAGATTACCTAGAGAACAGAGAATGGAGAGATGGCTCAGCAATTAAGAGTGATGTGTGGTGCCTACTGTTCCTGCAAAAGACTTAAGCTTGGTTCTCAGCACCCATGATGGGCAGCTCACAACACGAGCACCATGGAGATCCAAATCCAACACCCTTTTCTGGCCTCCATGGGTACCACACATATACACACTCATTCTTTAATATTCATATTCTCTCTCTCTAATAAAAATAAATCTTAAAAAAGAAACAGAACCAGTTTTCATCCCAGAACTCAGGAGAAAGAGGCAGGCAGATGTCTGAGTTCAAAGACAACCTGGTAAACATGAAAGAAAAAGAAAGACCGAATGAAAGAAAGACAACAGGCATCTCTTTCAGTTTTACAAAAGTAAGTAAAAATTATACAACTAAAGAAGCAAACAAAAGAATTTCAAGAAACTTAAAAAAGGAAAGGAATTGCATTTTGTTTTGCTTTTTGTTTTTGAGACATGGTACTATTTATGTAGTGAAGGCTAATCTCATACTGGAAATAATCCTGCTTCCTCTCAGAGTGCTGGTTATTACAGGTACATGTCATTGTGCCCAGTTCTACGAGACAGCACCACTTTGACAGGATTCACTGGGAGCTGGAGGACTGCTGCCTCAGTTAGAAACTGGCTAAGGAACAGTTTGCTTTACAATAACCTTTTATATTTTAAAAAAGGGGGGCATGGTAGTACACACCTTAAATCCCAGCCCTTGGGAGGCAGAGGCAGGTGGATCTCTCACTTTGAGGCCAGCCTTGTCTACAAAGTGAGTTCTAGGACAACCAGTGCTACACAGATAAACCCTACCATGAAAACACAACAAAAAAGTTTTCCTTTTATTTTTTTAGGGTTTGTTTCTTTTTTCATACACAAAACTCAATTTTATTATTTATTGGTTATTTTTATTTACATTTCAAACGTTCTTCCCCTCCACAAACCCCCTATTCCATCTCCCCTCCCTGCTGCCTCTATGAGGGTGCTCCACCACCTACCCACTCATTCTCTAGCATTCCCCTATGCTGGGGCATCAAGCCTCCACAGGACCAAGAGACTCCCCTCCCATTGGTTCCAGATAAGGCAATCCTCTGCTACATATCCAGCTGGAGCCATGGGTCCCACTATGTGTACTATTTAGTTGGTAGTTTAGTCCCTGGGAGCGTTAGGGAGTCTGGTTGGTTGATAATGTTCTTCCTATGAGGTTGCAAACCCCTTCAGCTCCTTCAGTCCTTGCCCTAACTCCTCCATTGGGGTCCCTGTGCTCAGTCTGATAGTTGGCTACGTGCATCCACATCTGTATTGGTCAGGCTCTGGTAGAACCTCTCAGGAGACAGCTATATCAGGCTCCTGTTAGCAAGCGCTTGTTAGCGTCAGGATTAGTCTCTGGGTTTGGCGTCTGCAGATGGGATGGATCCTTAGGTGGGGCAGTCTCTGGGTGGCCTTTTCTTCACATTCTACTCCATTCTTTGTCCCTGTATTTCCTTTTGACAGGAGGAATTCTGGCTTATTATTTTTGAGGTGGGTGGGTAGCCCCATCCCTTAATCAGGGGCTGTGCCTATCCACTGGATATGGTGTATACAGGTTCTATCTTGCCTTTGTTGAGTATTTCGGCTAATATTCTCTCTGTTGGGTCCTAGGAAACTTGGTTCCCTGGCATCTGAGACTTTCTAGTCACTACCCCTAGTTCCACCCCCCGCCTCGTACTGCTACACACCTCCTTTCAAATTCCTGACCCTCTGTACTTCTCCCCCATCTCCTCTCTTATCTGAACCAGCCTCTCTTTTTCTCTCCCCCTCCTCTCTCCCTCCCAGATCCCTCTCTCCCTCTACTTCCAGAGATTATTTTCTTCCCTCTTCTGAGTAGAACTGTAGCCTTCACACTTTGGTGTGGTCTTCCTTCTTCTTGGGTTTCATATAGTCTGTGAGTTGTACTGTGGGTCTTCTGAGCTTTTTCTTGGCTAATATCCACTTATCAGTGAGTACATACCATGTGTGTTCTTTTGTGACTGAGTTACCTCACTCAGGATGATATTTTCTAGTTCCATCCATTTGCCTGCAAATTTCGTGAAGTCATTGTTTTTAATAGCTGAGTAGTACTCCATTGTGTAAATGAACCACATTTTCTGTACCCATTCCTCTGTTGTGGGACATCTGGGTTGTTTTTAGTCTCTGGATATTATAAATAAGGCTGCTATGAACATAGTGGAGTATGTGTCCTTGTTATATCTTGGAGCATCTTTTGGGTATATGCCCAGGAATGGTATAGCTGGGTCCTCAGGTAGAACTATTTCCAATTTTCTGAGGAATCACCAGACTGATTTCCAGAGTGGTCGTATCAGCTTGCAATCCCACCAGCAATGGAAGAGTGTTCCTCTTTTTTACACATCCTCACCAGCATCTGCTGTCATCTGCTTTTTTGATCTTAGCCATTCTGACTGGTGTGAACTGGAATCTCAGGGTCATTTTGATTTGCATTTCTCTGATAACTAAGTATGTTGAACATGTAAGTGCTTCTCAGCCATTCAATATTCCTCAGTGGAGAATTATCTGTTTAGCTCTGTACCCCACTTTTTAATAGGGTTATTTGGTTCTCTGGAGTCTAACTTCTTCAGTTCTTTACATATATATATTGGATATTAGCCCTCTATCAGATGTAGGGTTGGTAAAGATCTTTTCCCAATCTGTGGGTTGCCGCTTTGTCTTGCTGACAGTGTCTTTTGCCTTTCAGAAGCTTTTCAGTTTTATGAGATGCCATCTGTCAATTGTTGATCTGATAGTCAGCTATGGTGATACATCTGTAACTTTAATACATCTTAGACGCTAAGGCAGGAGAATTATACATTTAAGAGCAGCATGAGCTTTAAAGCAAAACTCTGACTCAAAGAAACAACCACAATAAAGTTTTTATTGTTGTTGTTGTTATTACTAATATTGTTTTGTCAAGACAGGGTTTCTTTTTTAATTAATTATTTTATTTATTTATCTTCCAGCTGTAGCCACTCTCCCAGTCCCCCCTCTCACAATTCCTTATCCCATTCCCCCTCCCCATTACCTGTGAGAGGGTGTTCTCCCTCTACCACCAATCCTAGGGATCCTCCTTCCCTGGGGCCTCAAGAGACAGGGTTTCTATGTATAGCCCCAGTTGTCCTGGATCTTACTCTGTAGATCAGGCTGGCCTCAAACTCAGAGATCTGCCTGTTTCTACCTGCCAAGTGCTGGGATTAAAAATGTGAATTACTGCCCAGTGAAAGATTAATATTTCAACTAGGAATATTTGTGAATAAACTAAAAGTGATTACTGGCAAATGTAATTACAAAAAAAAGATACGCATAAACTTGGGAAAATAGCACACAAAAAGAAACAAAAGTTTAAAGAAAGATACTTTCCATGCATTGTTAAGTGTAGATTAAAACCAACTGGTTTGTAAGCATGTATGCTGGCATTTGGAGGTGCAGACCAAAACTACATGAGACTTGTAGCCATGACACTATCACCACTACCACCACCCTACTATGAAAAAAAAAATGTGTAACAGTAATAAAAACTAAAAATGGCTATCACACCTCAGGCATTACAGACTTTGTACTGGATACAGCAAGAATTTTGTTAAAATATAGACATACTTCTTGTCCTTGGGAGAAGCATTCTTCTTACTTCATCATCTTCTCCAAGGTTCCGTTCACTTTCTGCAGCCCTGTGACATCTTTAAGGAGTCACTTGTTGCCTCTGTAGTTGCAATTCAGTCCTGTAAAAGAAGCATAATTCCATCACTTCACAAGAAAAGAAAGCACATTGTAGGAAGCCCACTTATCTAGCCTCATTAATCCTTTCTAATTCATTCTCAGAGCTCTGTACATATCCCAGGTACACAGAGCCAAGTGAGATCATCAAGGTGTACACAGTGATTTACAGCAACTTCAAGTGCTGCTGGAGCACTGATGTGAGCTCTGCCCACTTAAAGCTAAGACTGGAGCATACCAACACAGGTCAGTGAGCTCAGCCATCAAATCAAGATGATTCATTAAAATCTCTTCATCTCCCACTCTAGTTAAGCTTCAGGTAGTGTGACAACAATAATTAACTGATAAACATGTGGCCTTCAACTTCCAGGATGTATGACCTAAGGATGTGGTAATTTTTATGTTTTTCCTTTGAAGCCCCAGGCACATGTGCACAAACTCTCTCCTTCCCTCCCCCCCCCCCCCCCCCCATATTCTTCGGTTCTGGGCTAAGCAACTATTTTTCTTTACCCTTCTCTCTGATCCTTGCATCTACATCATCCCATTTTGCCCACGGGCAATGCTGGGCAAATGGTAATTTATGGTGAATGAATAAAACAAAGTCTTTTAAACCAAAACCACCATACTTTATGAGGTCTTAAAATTACTGAGAAAGGACTTAAAAATATAGTGCTCTGGAGTTCTATATTCCTTTACCAAAGCGTTCTTCTTGGTTAAAATGCCAATTAGCAGCAAAATAGACCCAAAGTGAGTATGCTAGTAGAAGGGCTTGAAATTTCAGATATTCACACCTTGCTACATTAACAGGACGGCGGGGCTATGAACGTCTATGAATATAAACAGGTTTGGCTCTCACAAACAAATCACTAACCAAAGTAGTTACAATTTATTACCAGCCTTCTTTTATCCTTAACATACACTTATGCCTTCCTCACTGCATTAACTCTGCACTAAGAGCTTCAGCTACATTAGCACATATAAACCTTACCGTGATCTTAGTATGTAAATTCTATTGTTCTAATTACCCAGATGATGACACAGAGAAATTCAGTAAATTATTCTATCCATGTGTACTATGCTGCTTTTCACAGGCAATCAAATTTAATTTTAATTTTCCAGTACAATGAAGACTCATCCCTATTTCACTTTTGTTTCCTTGGGGTTTTCCTAATTTATAATTTATTAAAAACCTAATTTATAATTCTCTAACTTTTTTATTTTAAAAAAATTATCTTATGAACAGAAGAAAAAGAAAATCTAGGGGCTAGAGAGATGGTTCAGTGGTTAAGAGCATTGCCAACTCTTGCAGAAGCCCTGGGTTCAGTTTCCAGTACCAACATGGCAGCTTACAGCCATCTACAGGTCCAGGTCTAAGGGATCTCCTCCTGTAGGTACCAGGCACATATGTGGTGCACAGACATACATGCAGGAAAATAAGACACTCACACATATAAAATAAAAGTAAGTATTTTTTTCTGAAAAGAACAAATATCTGATATTGTAAAATTCAGAAGCAATAATTATCACAAACTATTACATTCACTTACCTCTGTGATTTATTCTATTTATTTTTAGCTATTTTGTTGTTTACCAAATCACCTCTAACTTCGAAGTCACAAAATATGCAAGACATTTCTTTACTCTCCAGTTCAGTTTGCAGGGACACAATGCTAATAATGTGAAAAGCTAACAGCTTGATTCAGTACAGACCATCTGAATATTGTTTGTTTCATAGCTCTAGACTCTTAGCTTGGATGGTGTATTTTTGTTATAAGAAGCATCAGGTATACAAGACAACTAACATACACACATCTGAAAAAACAAGGACCCATAAATACAGACATACATGCTATAGGCCAGAAGCCATTGGCCTCATTCATGAAGAAAAGCTTCATGACTGACACACATCTATCTCTGTGTGAGAGGCTCTTCTCACCCTCAGCTCCACCGACAGAATGCATCCTTCAAAAACACAAAGCAGGTGGACAATGAAGGAATCAATGTGTTTAAGTTTTGCACAAAATGTGCTTGATTGAACTGAAAATATAATTTCTTATTTCCAACACCAATTCTACTGGTAGCAAGCATTCACAGTGGCTGCTGAGTAAAACAAACATTCCTACCTGTGGCATAGAAGGAGCCACCAAGAAAATGCAACTGCATTGCTTTCTATACATTTTCATAAAATCAAACTTTGCTGGATTCCTAAATAAGACAAAGCTGTTTTAAACAGGTTAAATAAAGACCAGACTACATTTTAAATACTACATTATTCATCTAAGGTAGAAGTTTTCCAAAGTTAATCAAATAAAAATGATAAATCAAAACTACATTCCTTAATTGTTATTATAGGAAGAAACCCACTTGGGACCATCTGGCTTTGAGATTAACCACCTACAGAGAGAAATGTCCCAATGGAGCAATGCTACAAAATCATTTGGATTCCAACAAGTCACAGGTAACTATGACAAGAAAGCCATTATTTGTGAGATCACAGAAAGACTATGATGTAATTTTTAATACACAAAATCTATATAATGTAGTACTCACCATGGACATGAATGGACAATTTAGTGGCATTTAAACTATCCACAGCATTGACCAATAATTATCTCTACCCATTCACAAAATATCTTCAGCAATTAAAAATAAAACCTTGTACTCATAAGCAGTTATTTCTAGCACCATCTCTAACCCCCAGAAATCATCAATTTGCTTAGTTTCCCTGAATTATTTCTTTCTTGTGTGTTGTTCTGAAACTCACTTTAGAATATGGTGTGAATTTTGGGTTCAACTTCAATGTTTTACATGAAGATACTTATTTGTCTCTACACCATTTATTGAACACATGATCTTTTCACTATTGTATGGTCTTAACAGCCTTTCCTTTTTCTTTTTTTTAATATATTTTTAATTGGATTTTTTATTTACATTTCAGATTACCTTTCCCTATTTCTCCCTCAACACCCAGGAACCCCCTATCCCATCTCCCTTCCTCTTGCTTCTATGAGGGTGTGCTCCCACCCACCCACTCCCACCTCCCTGCTCTCAAATTACCCCACACTGGGGCATCCAGCCTTCACGGGACCAAGGACTTCCTTTCCTACCTATGCCCAACAAGGCCATCCTCTCCTACATATACAGCTGGAGCCATTATCCCTTCATGGTAAAAGTCTTGGAAAGATCAGAAATTCAAGGCCCATACCTAAACATAGTAAAAGCAATATACAGCAAGCCAGTAGCCAACATCAAACTAAATGGACAGAAACTTGAGGCAATTCCACTAAAATCAGGGACTAGACAAGGCTGCCCACTCTCTCCCTACCTATTCAATATAATACTGGAAGTCCTAGCCAGAGCAATTAGACAACAAAAGGAAGTTAAAGGGATACAAATAGGAAAGGAAGAAGTCAAAATTTCACTATTTACATATAATATGATAGGATACTTAAGTGACCCGAAAACTTCCAACCAGAGAACTCCTAAACCTGATAAACAGCTTCAGCAAAGTAGCTGGATATAAAAATCAACTCAAACAAATCAGTAGCCTTCTTCTACTCGAAGGATAAACAGGCTCAGAAAGAAATTAGGAAAATGACACCCTTCACAATAGTCACAAATAATATAAAAGACCTTGGTGTGAATCTAACCAAGCAAGTGAAAGACCTGTATGACAAGAACTTCAAGTCTCTGAAGAAAGAAATCGAAGAAGATCTCAGAAGATGGAAAGATCTCCCATGCTCATGGATTGGCAGGATTAATATAGTAAAAATGGCCACCTTGCCAAAATCAATCTACAGATTCAATGCAATCCCATCAAAATTCCATCTCAATTCGTCATAGAGATAGAAAGAGCAATTTGTAAATTCATTTGGAATAACAAAAAAAAAAAAAACAGGATATTGAGAACTATTCTCAACAATAAAAGAACTTCTGGGGGAATCACCATCCCTGACCTCAAGCTGTACTACAGCACAATAGTGATAAAAAAAACTGCATGGTATTGGTACAGAGACAGGCAGGAAGATCAATGGAATAGAATTGAAGACTCAGAAATGAACCCACACACCTATGGTCAGTTTATCTTTGAGCTAAATCCGTCCAGTGGAAAAAGGACAGCATTTTCAACAAATGGTGCTTGTTCAACTAGAGGTCAGCATGTAAATGCAAATTGATCCATTCTTATCTCCTTGTACAAAGCTTAACACCCTTTTCAAAAATAATTGACAACACTTAGAAAGGTTCTTTTCCATATTCTCAATCTTATTCTACTTATCTATATGTATACCCTATGCCAGTACCATACTGTTTGAGTATTATATCTTTGTAGTGAATTTTGAAATTAAGACATGCAAGTCTTCCAACTTCACTTTTCAAGATTGGTATGACTAGCCAAGGTCCTCTGACATTCTGTATGAATGAATGGAATGTCAAGGTCACAGACCATCTTACACCACTGGCACTTCAATGTTGAACCATTTCTCTGTCCCCAAAGAAAAATTTTCTTTTCTGCAATTGTCCAGAATAAAATTAATAAAAAGAAGATCATTTCTAAAACAGACTTTTATTTCTCTGATTAATATGATAGCATGTATTAGATTTTTTAAAAGATTTACTTTATATTTGTGCAAAAATACGTGAATTTGTGTGTGTATGCACACATGTACATTGGATCCTCTGCAATTGGAGTTATAGGTTGTTGCAAGCTTCCTGATGCGGGTGCTAGGAACCAAACTCAGGTCTTCTGCAACAGCGCACACATGCTCTTAACCTCTAAGTTTTTTCTTCAACCTAAAGGCTCTTTAGAAAGTACTTTCGTAAAAATGTTGGCTGAGGTCTTTGAGAAAACAATCATTTGATATTATAGATATTCTTTGGGCTGGACACAATCTGTTTCTAGTTTTCACATCTAAAATTTAAACTGAAAGAGATATGATAACAAAGGAAAAAATAACTGTAGTGTTTTCTAAGACTAGCAACTTCCAGGAAATTTTATGGTCCCAAAAAGTACAAGTCATTTGAGACTAGAAGATTGAGTCTATGAAGCAAGGGATTGCTGTTGCACCTGTGTCTGCTGTCAATTTCTCAGAGGCTCCAGAACCATAAAGCCCTCCTGACACAGTAGGTGGAAAAGCTTTCTGTTTGGTCCTGCCTCCGGGGCAGCCACAGTCACCCTTCCTGCAACAGTGCTTTCACAAGATAACTTAATTGCACCTTGCCCTCTTCACTCCTCTACTCTAGCTGCACTCAGTTCACCTGAACTTAATGTCAAGACTTAGGAACAGGTGGGACACGAAGCTTTCTAGTTGGTGGTGGAACAGACAAAAAGATTTATTTATATTTATGCAAATATGTGTGTCTGTACATGTGTATGCACACATGGAGTTACAGGCTCTTGTGAGCTGCCTAAACTCTACAAGAAACAAGCCAGGGGCAGAGGTGGTACACTCTAGTCTGTCAGAGAGACAGCCTTGACTTCTCAAAACCCCTGCTCAGAATCTCTAATTTGAAGTAGCACAAAGTACCCAAGAAGGAGACAATTCAATTACTTCAATTACTTGAGTCTGTGCTTTTCATTTTCAGGAGTCAAGAAGAGGGTTTATTTCACTTCTGCTGGAAAGGTAGACAAGGGCTGCCCAGCAAGGGTTGACTAAAGCAGAAGGGGCACTCAGGGACACTTGCCGCAGGGCTGGCTAGGGAATAACTCCAGTATTGTGACAACTGCTGTGATTAGACTCCATGCACCATCTTCTCCATTGGATTGTAACTGGAATAGTCTTTTAAAACTTAGCCCTTCCTTTCTTCTTCTTCTTCCTTTGCTTTTTCTCTTTTCTTTATTGTAAGTGGAGTTGCTCACTGATTTGAAGGCTGATATTTGGTGTTTAATAGCTGAATTGCTGATATGGCCATCTGCAACTTCAGTTTTGTTCTCTGCTTTCTTTAATGGCCCTTGTTGTGTCTGAAAGCCAACCGTTTATTGCAAGTCAAATGCCAGGTTTGCATGTCTCACCATACAGGAAAAGAGAAGCAGATGGCACAATGAGGTTTGTGAAACAGCTACAAACTGATAAACCTCAATTTTAAAGTAGCCAGTACCTGAACACATGGTCAGCCAACATGAGAATACATAGACTATGTGGTAAGTATGCAGTGGAACACTACTTAGCAATAAAAAATAATATTTACTTGATGTATCACAGATTGAATGTAAAATCTTATTGAACAAATGAATCTTAGACATAAAGAATGTAGGTTTATAGAATTTTAGGGAAAACAAGTAATCTCTGATGGTAAAAATAATTATAAAAGAGATTGCATCTGAATGACAATGGAGTATAAAAGCTCTTTTTAAGTTGACATGGACATTTTGTATGAGAGCTTGGAATGCTGATTACCCTTCTCAAAACTGCAGCTAAAATCTGCATGCTTCCAGGAGGTAGTGGTACACGGCTTTGATCCCAGCAGAGGGAGAGACAAGTGGATCTCTGTGCATTCAAGGCTAGTCTGGTATACAGAGTGAGTTCCAGGACAGCCAGAACTACATTGAAAAACCTTGTTTGTTTGTTTGTTTGTTTGTTTGTTTTTTAAATCTGCATGTTTTATCTCTATAAATTACACCTCAATTATTAAAACATTAAAAGTTCAAAGGCCCTTTTTTAAAAAATGACACAAAGGCAGTTTTGCATCATTACCATGCAGTTAATGTTCTGAGGTAGAGGTAAGATGTTTGAAAACTGTGTATTCTTCTATCTATAAGGCCAGTAGGGTGGCTTGATGGATGAAAGCATTTGCCACCAAACCCAACAACTTGAGGTTAATTCCCAGGACTCATATGCTACAAGGTAAGAACTGACTACTGAAAGCTGACTGCTGACCTCCACATGCATGCTATTGCATGTATACACACACACACACACACTAAATGTAATTAAAATTAAAATACATGGAGCTATAGAGTTGGATCAGTAGTTAAGAGTGTTTGCTGTTATTGAAAAAGACCAGGGTTCAATTCCCAGCACCCACATGGAGGCTCACCACCTCCTGAGGCACCTGGCCATGCATGTGATACATAGACATACATGAGAGGCAAAACACTCATATACATATAATAATAACAATAAATCTAAAAAATACACATATATCTTTAAGTGAAAGTGATGTATCTTTTTAGAGTTGTACGGAAGTTTATCTTTAATTTACAGTGTGTGTGTCTGTGTGTGTGTGTGTTCTATGCATGAGTGTATACTTGCAGAGGCCAGGGGTTAACAAACATCAGGTTTTTCTCTTCTATCACTTCCCACTTCATTTTTGAGACAGTTTCTCTTACTGAACCCAAGACTCAACTGTTTCATCTAGACTGGCCAGACAGACCTCCAGGTGTCCACTTGCCCCAACACCACCTCTAGCACTGAAGTTACAGATAAGCACAACGGCACTCAGCTTTTATATGAATCCTGTGGGTCTATAAATGTAGGTTTTCGTTATTGTGCAGTCACTATACCCACTGAGCCATCTCCCCAGCTGTGGTGGGTTGAATATACTTGGCCCAGGGAGTGGCACTATTAGGAGGTTTGGCCTTGTTGGAGTAGTTATGGCTTTGTTGGAGGAAGTGTGTCACTTTGGGGGTGGGCTTTGAGATCCTTCTTCTAGCTGCCTGGAAGCCAGTCTTCCCCTGGCTGCCTTCTGATCAAGATTTGGAACTCTTAGCTCCCTCTCTAGCACCACGTTTGCCTGGATGCCACAGACTGAACCTCTGAACCTTTCAAGCCAGCCCCAATTAAATGTTGTTCTTTATAAGAGTTGCCTTGGGCTGGAGAGATGGCTCAGTGGTTAAGAGCACTGACTGCTCTTCCAGAGGTCCTGGGTTCAGTTCCCAGCAACCACATGGTGGCTCACAACCATCTGTAATGAGATTTGATGCCCTCTTCTGGTGTGTCTGAAGACAGCTACAGTGTTCTCATAAATAAAATAAATAAATCTTTAAAAAAAAAAAAAAAGAGTTGCCTTGGTCATAGTATCTCTTCACAGCAATGGAAACCCTAAGACACCAGTCTTCACTTAATAAATTCTAACTTAATTACATGGACATTTCTTTCAAGTTTCTCTAACTCTAAACACCCCTCCATGTCAAATATTTTAGGTATGTTGAAAATATAAAGTACATTATCAGGGATAGACATATGTAAAAATAAAGCAGATTATAAAGCCATATTTATTGCACATGGCAAACTGGAAGATACAGAAGTATATTTGAGACTATAGAAGAGTACTCTTTGATAGTCAATCACCAACTAGCTTTAGGAACATTTAGATATCTAGATAGGTAAAAGCACATCTTCAGGTGTTTCCAAAAGCAAGTTTTTTTTTTTTTTTTTTTTTTTTTTTTTTTT